>NW_020799101.1:25673456-25718122 GCF_003259725.1 Athene cunicularia | reverse complement strand
CGCAGCTGGAAGCGCTCGGGGAAGGCGGAGCAGCCCCGGGCGTGGGGTGCACGGAGCAGGAGACACGGACGCCAGAGCCATACACCGCCGGCCCCCGACGTCTGGGGACTTAGGAGCTGCGTCTGCATCGCTAGCCCTCTTGCTGCTCTTGATCGCATCTCGTCGGAGAAAGGCACGGCAACTGGGAAGAGCCTTACTTACCATCCCACCCTGGCTTCAGAGCTCCCAGATCCCCTCAAACCCAGCTCGGGACTTCATACTCTTCCTTGTATAAGCCCCGGCTAGAAAAGTAGCTACCTAAAAGCTCCAGGTCCTTCAGCTAAAAGAGATCTTTCAGGAGACACATCCCACCAACTTAGAGCAGATGTCCATCCTTCCCCCCATCTGTCTCTACGTGGGCACCTGGAGGTCGAGGGATGACTTGAAATGCCTGCTGTGTATGCACTAAGACAGACTGAGGGAAGGGTAGAAGGAGGGAGAAGAGAGGGCAGAAATCCCATTTCAGCCACACGCATCAGCTTGGCTGTGTCCTGTGCCACATTTCTGCTTCTCTCAGCTGCCTTTGGCCATCTTGGGCAGAGAGCGACTCCTCCCAGAGGAGCGCAAGGCTCTGTCCCAGCCCAGCAACACAGTATATTTGGAGTGGGCTCATTCTGGCTCACAGCAGCATCTGTCAGCTTGGTGGGTGGCTAAAGCCCTCTCACTGCATCTCTGCATGCAAGGAAGCAAAGGAGGGCACTGCAGCTGCTCATGGGACAGAGATGTTCACTGACGTGTGTCCCTGCAGTTGGTCCTGTGGCCAGTAACACACATTTTCAGTCTTACCAATGCCAAGCTCAGGCAGTTGAAAGGTGCACCTCACTCAATGTCCTGACCCCAAGGACTGTGTCTGGATGCCTGTGGGAAAACAGGAGGACCCCTGAGTGTGCACAGATCGACCCTTTGGGTGTACCCTTAGGGCTTCCAGCAGCCCAAGGGGTAGGTGCTCCTTCAGCCAGATGCTGCAGCTCGGCTGCTGGGTTTAAAAGACAAATTGTCATATCGGTCCATGAATTTATATAATCTCTTTTGTCCTTTTTGATGTGTGGGGTAGCTGCAAAATAGAGCAGGGAGTCTCCTGCCACACCTGCTGCTCCTCCAGCCTCTTACAGCACCCCATCCCACTGTTGCTCCTCTCCCTCCAGCCTCTTACACTGCAGGTGCCACCCCTCCTAGCCCTCACCAAGCCATCTGCTTCCCAAAAGCTTTGTGGCAGAGAGGTCTAGCTCCCCCAGTACCTCCTCTTTGACCTCCAGCAGTTGCACTGCTAAAGCCTCTCCCATTTGAAACCAGTGGCTCCAGCTCCCTTCTTCCCACTGCCCTTGAAATTTAGACTCTCAAACCACAGCCATTCTTTCCTTGGAATGGGAGCACTGTTGCCTGCCCTCTCAGGTGCAGCTGGGAAAGGAGCAGAAGCATGGGGAATTGATCCCCCAAAAGCACACTGGGTCTGGAGCACAGCAGGACACCAGCACATCCCCTCCAGCTGGGGTCCTCCAAGTGAGGGAGAGGGGACATAACTTGGCAGGTGAGCAAGTGCAGCAGGAGGGTTTGGGCTTTGACCTTGGTGCTGGCAGATGGCTTACGGGGCAGCAGCGTCAGAGGAAATACCAGCAGGTGCTTTGGCACTTCCTCAGATGCCACCAGTTTGCCCGCCTGCCCACCCCGCTGGGGCAGAGGCACTGCTTGGGCATGAGCTTGCACAGCCCTGGATGCCAGGAGCAGTGCCCGATAACAGCCATGGCTCATTTCTTTGTTCTGAGGAGGAGGAATGTCCTTTCCGTCCTCACCTAATTACTTTCTTACGCAGCAGTGGAAAGAATGCTTGTGCCTAAACCTGACACGAGAAAATTATCAACACCATAAACAAAGCAGCCGAGAGCGTGGGCAGTGCTCAAAGCTAAAGTAAGCAACCACAGAGCAGGATCACTTGGGTGCAAGTGGATTCCTCCTCCCTGGAGGTGTTGGGTCACCCCAGGGGAAAAGGAGACTCATGGCATCCCCAGGGGACTGCACCTCCACAGGAGCCTGCACTTGGGGCCTGACAGCTGTGTGGCTGCAGGAGCCTGTGCCTCTCTGACAAGATATGCAAACCCAACAAAGCCATTGAGGGCCCTCTGGTACCTCTCGTGGCCTCCCCTGGCTGCAGTGGAGCCTGTCCCAGGAAGCTGGCATCCCTTCTCAAATCAGCTTCACTCCGTGTTTACAGTAACACCCAGGGGAGCTGGACACCGACCTCCTTCCAGCCTCACACATGCAAACACTCCTTTGCTTTTACAAGGATCCCACCAGAGCCCCAGCACCACTGACCCAAGGCTGCCTGGCACAAGGGGGTGCGGACACAGGCTCAGGCACCTGGGTGGGAATGGCTGCAGCCCCAGTGCAGGTGTGTGATGCACAAGTGCTCAAGAATGGGCTTGCTGCTTCCCAGCCCCGTGGCTCATTTCATTCAGCCATCCCTGAAAACAAGCTCATCAGAAAAGGGGAAGCACAGGGTGCGTAGGGAGTCACAGTGCAAGTTGGGCTTCAGCGTGCCACTCCATAGGGGTCATCAGGCAAACACGAAATACCTAATTTCTCAGGAACGCAGAAGCAGAGTGTGGATGTTCAGGCTGCTCACTGCCAAGATCAAACCTGCACCCAGGAAGAGATCAGCAGTGAAGAGAGGATACGGGGGCAAGTGGGCTTTGACAGCCCAATCCCCATCAGCAGGGGGCACAGGGCTCCTGTAGGAGGGCGAGCTGCAGGTGGGCAGCTCAAAGTGCTCTTTGCTGCTTTCACTTCCCCTTAATTCACCATATGAGCTTCTAGGCAGCAGAGACGGCACCAGAGGAGAGGCTGAGGGCAGACACAGCTGCAGCACCTCTCCAAGTCCACACTTGCCAGGGCCTGGGTGCCAAAGTCAATGAGACCAACCTGGGAGCCAGCACAGAAAGCAAGGGGCTCATCAGACCCTGCAGAGAAGAGGAGCAAGAGTGGACTGTGCTGATAGAATGGCCCTTTTTGCCTGCCACCATTACGCAGAGAAGGAGAGGTGCCTGGGCAGCTGAGGTTCAAAGCCATGGGGCCAGAGTCAGAGGGGTCAAGGTGGGCTGTGCCCCTGGGGAGATGAGCACAAGTCACATCTCCTTGAGCTCTCCAAAGAATAAGGAGAAGGGGCTCTTCAGGACTGCGCTGATGGGCATCCTTCTTCACCAGGGACATCCTCATTCCCCTGCCCGTTGGGTCCACACCAGCTCTGCACAACCCCCTCAGGGGAGTAGCACCTGGAAGCCACACTTCCAGGGCCAGTTGGCCCCCAGATGTGGCTCCTGGCACTGTATCCCTTAGATTAATTAGCCCATTCTCTTCCTCTTCAGAAGGGTTCACAACACACATGTGCTTCTTCCTCTGCTATGAGCAGACCCCTAACGTGCTGCAGATGGGACACATTCCATGGATTCAGGAGCTGCCTGCAGCTCCCACAGAGGAAGAAGCAGTGCTTCCCCGACTTGGGACTGAAGGGCAGGGGAAGGTTGGCCAGCCCCACCAGCTTAAAAATCAGGGTGTAGAGCCGGCATTTTAGAGGTATAAGTCACATCTTCTCAGAAGAGCCATCTCACACCAGGAGGGAGGACATGGCAGCTCTGGAGAGCTGGATGGAGAAATAACTTCAAGGCAGCAGTGCAGAGAGGACCTCTGTAACCATGGGCATCAGAGAGGCAGGAAAAGCAGCTTCTAAATTTCACAGAATCATCTAGGTTGTAAAAGACATTCAAGATCACCTAGTCCAAACCTTAACCTTATATTGACAGTTCCCAACTACACCATATCCCTCAGCACTATGTCAACCCAACTCTTAAACACCTCCAGGGATGGGGACTCCACCACCTCCCTGGGCAGCCCATTCCAACACCTAACAACCTGTTCTGTAAAGAAATACTTCCTAACATCCAGTCTAAAACTTTCCTGGTGTAATTTGAGGCCATTGCCTCTCATCCTATTGCTTGTTACTCGGTTAAAGAGGCTCATCCCCAGCTCTCTGCACCCTCCTGTGAGGGAGCTGTAGAGGGCGATGAGGTCTCCCCTCAGCCTCCTCTTCTCCAGACTAAACACCCCAGTTCCCTCAGCCGCTCCCCGTACGACCTGTGCTCCAGACCCTGCACCAGCTTCGTTGCCCTTCTCTGGACACGCTCGAGTCATTCAATGTCCTTTTTGTAGTGAGGGGCCCAAAACTGAACACAGGAATTGAGGTGCGGCCTCACCAGTGCCGAGTCCAGGGGTCAGATCCCTTCCCTGTCCCTGCTGGCCACGCTGTTGCTGACACAAGCCAGGATGCCATTGACCTTCTTGGCCCCCTGGGCACACTGCTGGCTCCTGTTCACCCGGCTGTCAATCAACCCCCCCCCAGGTCCCTCTCTGACTGGCAGCTCTCCAGCCACTCCTCCCCAAGCCTGTAGCGCTGCTGGGGGTTGTTGTGGCCCAAGGGCAGCCCCCGGCATTTGCCCTTATGGAAACTCCTCCAGTTGGCTTTAGCTCATCGCTCCAGCCTGTCCCAATTTGAGAACACAGCCAGGAAATCTTCCACAGACAGCATTCCCACCACTCACCTTTGCCATGAGATACACACAGCTCAGCCTGACCCCCAGGGAAGGGGACATTCCCACGGGACAGACAAGCCACTTCAGCCAGACACACAGCCTGGCCCCTCAGCCACCTCCACCCACTCTTGATGCATCCCTCAGAGCCCTGGGGTACATCCCAGCCTCTCCCTGTGAGGAGACTGCCAGCAGGCAGCCAAGAGCCATGTAAGCGACAGTTTGTTGTCAAAAAAGAGAAGAGAAACTGTCCAGCAGCTCCTAGTCGAAAGCCAAGGTTTGCTGGGTTTATTGTTCCTTCTGCTTTCATTTAACCAGAACCATTTCTGAGATGGAGGAGGGAGGCACAGACCAGCCAAGTGGGTGTCCCACAACTGGACTCCTTGGTTGTGCTGTTGTCTAAACACATGTCCATGCATTACCAAGTGCCAAGACCACATTCTGGAAAAGAGGTTACAACAGGAGACAAAAACATGCTGCTAGGAAGAAGAAACCTGGAGAGCAGGACCAGATGGCAGAACCCAAGGGATGGGAGTGCAGAGTGAGGCAGAGAGGAGGTTGCTGCAGGCTACTACTGCAGAAAGGCTCTGGTGGGGCTGGTTGTAGAGTACAGGTGGTTCCTTATTTATCCATGACACTATTTCAAGCCCCTTCAGCAACTATTCAGGAAGAAAAAAAAAAAAACAAAACCCACAACAAAAACCACCTCAGATAGAATGTGACTCATGCAGAGCTACAGCAGCTCAGGGAAACCTGTCCATTTATAATTAATGAAGTCCTGTTTGCACTGATCTGACTGCAATCTCCCCTCTCCCCAGGAAGCTGATCTGGCCTCTCTGCTTCTTCAATACCCGTGGCTAGAACTGCAGTAGTGGGGAAAGGGGCCTGGAAACCATGGAAGCCTGAGCATCCCCATGGAGCACAAAGGCTGCCCTGACCAGGAAACCTATTCCATCACGCATTCCCTGCAACAGTGAGCCTTCTCAGGACATCAGCCTGATGGGGGTCTTCAACCAGACTGCTCATTAGTCAGCTGTCCTCACTAAGGGAGGAAAGGAAAGACGGAAGCAGAACCTTTTCCCATTTTCAAGGGCTGTGACCCATGAAGAGGGAACACTCCCCATGTGGTTGGGGCACTGTTGAGAGGAGTGTGGAAAAGGCCCCCAACAGCGTGAATTTCCATAACCTTCTCTTCCCCTTTTCACAGGGGTCCTAACGCCAGGAGGCTTTCGCTGAGGCGGCCATCGAACATCAGCTTCTCACAGACTGGAAGGGAATAGGGAAGCGGGAGCAACAGCTTGAGGATACGCCGGGAACACAGTGTGCTCTCCTCAGTGGAAAGTCTCCCTTCCTGGTGTCTGGTTCCACTTCAGAGGCAGCGCCTCTGAAGGAGCCCACAGCCTGGAGAGAAGTTAGTGATCCAAGCAAGATGATGCAACAGCAAGGACAGAAGAAACCAGGAAACCCCCAGTCTATGCTGAAGAAGTTTTTCCTGAGAAATTCCTCTCACACTGAACTTCTCTCAAAAGCACCACATTTCCTTTGCATTACCTTAAACAAAAAAAGATTAGGAAAAACAAACCTGAATCAAAATTTGAATTCTATGAGCGTTTGAGATTAAAGTTGTTTCATTCCTGCTTCTGATTCCAAAGCAATCTTCTTAAAAACCATTGACTCATTTCATTCAAGTTGCCATTCCTTTCTTAAGGCCTTCACCTTGGCTGCTCAGAGCACAGGGAATTTGGCCTGGAAGTCCTTCAGTCCATTAACATTGTTTATCAGAGGAAAACTGATGATGACCACAAAGATCCTGAAATGGGAATGATCGGTGGGGCTGACACTATCTGTATTTTAGTTTGGTTACTCTGCCATCCTTAAATTGCAGGCCTGCTTCCCATAACAGGATTTTAGGTGCTTTCCTATCAATTTGGGTGCTGGAATAGCTGCATGAGCAGTGATCTCAGCTCATTACAATGCAGTGATTTGAAGTGGATGTTTAATAGCTTATTAATAAGTGAATCTTAGGGAACTGCAAAAAGTGGCAATTACTAGGCTGTGTGTGTTAGAGCTAAAGTAGTCATCAAGCAATAGACTAGTTCAGACCATTGACACTTTACAGTCCCACTGGGTAATTACTGGGATTAGGCTGAGTACCCAATTTCCCAGCTATGACTTCATAGGCTGGGAATCCAGCTCTCTGGTGACATCACAGGTCCAGAAGTTTCCCTCACCAGTTGCCACGCTGACTCTGCTGTCACCCATTCTACACATAGGTGTGGCACACGGCTTAAGAAAGGGCCCAGACTCTTAGAGGATAAAATAACAAGGAATCAGAGTTTAACAAGGAAATAAATGCATGGCAACTGCAGAGAAGATGGGCAAAGCCGCTTTCCATGCCACACCACATCAGGTCATCATCTTCTGAGAAATGCAAGGAGCTTGGGATGGGGAAGCATCCACTTGCCACCTGGGGGGCCACAAGCATAGAACAAAAATCCATAACATTGGGACTAGAGGGATGGCACTCATATCTTCCTGCCTCTCCCAGAACTAGGTTTGGAGCCCAGGGCAGAAGCAAGGACAATGTAACCTGCCCTCTCAGCAAACAATTACCTCTGCCTCTGTGCAGAGCTCTTTCAGGACATGCCTCTGCCTTCTCTCCCTCTCTCCTTCCCCTTCCCACCCCAGCTGAGCAAGCAAGGCAGCCTTGCACAGCTCAAGTGCACAGCTCAAGTGCACAGCAGTGCCAACAGCCCAGGTAGCCACCTGCACTCCCTTGAGGCTGGCAAGCCCCAATGGCAGAGGTGGTAGCTGAGAAGGCAGCTAGCACTGTGGAGATGGGAGGGACCCTCTCCTTCCTCCATCCCAGAGCCTGGCCCTGTGCATCCCTGAGCCAAGGGAAGCATGTCCTGGAGGGTGGGAAGGCTGAAGGAGGTGAGGAGGTCCTGATGTCCCTGGGGAATATCCCCACAGCAGCAGCAGGCCAGAACTGCCTGCTCCAAGGCTAGGCTGCTCTACAGGCAGCTCCTGCCACAGATGAACAGGAGTAAGGCAGGCAGGCAGGGGTACAGAGCAGGAAATGTACTTGCAAAGGCCAGGTGTGCAATCTGGGAGCAGATGAAAATGAAGCAACAGCAATCAGTTTGCCTTATACCTACTAGAAGGGACAAGGGGATGCTGAAGACCCCTGGCTGGGCACAGAGCACGGACAGGGCCACTCCAGGTGCAGAAGAAAGTACTGTCTGTGGGGGCCCCTCTCAATGTCACTTTGGGCTCTTGTTCCGTGAGGGGATGAGACTGATACAGCCCTTGGCATTCCTCAGCACTGCTCCTGGACTGAGTTACCCCTGCCTTGCTGCCCCCATTCAATAAAGGCAACTGCCCCTATGGCACATGCTGCCTACCTTGTTACTCTGTCAGGCTCTGCTTCCCTGCAAGGTTGGCCGGCTCTGTGGGGGCTCCTGAGGGTATGAACATCACTGACAAAGCCTTTAGGCTACAGAAATCACCCAGCAGTACCAGTGAGATAAAATCCTATGTGAGAGCAAGTTCAGGGGTTAAGGGACTGTTAGTATGGCATTCACCTCTGAGCCTGCAGGCACCGTGTGTAGCTAAGGTGGTGTGGTAGCAGCACCTTGTGCCCTGCCTCATTCTCACTGTCCACAAGCTTCCTGCCAGCCTGCACCCAGAGCTGGCTGCCCTCTCTACATCAGAGGGCTAGTGCCCCTCTCTCTGGCAGTCTGCTGCTGTTCCTCTCACTGCAACTGTGCTTCTCCCCAGAACAACTTTTAGAAGCCAGATTTGGGCCCAGCAGCAGGACACCTTTCCCAGCACAGGGGGGATGCCTGCCTTTCAGGCCAAAGGCACTTGTGAAGTTTGGCCCATGGAAGCAGCTGTTCCATTTCAGTTCCTCCCATAATGCTGGTGGGGAGCTGCTGTGACCTGCAGTGCCTCCCAGACCACAGAGCTGCTGGAGAGGTCAAGGCAAACCACAGAAAATACCACAGAGGCTGGTGGCCAGCTCCAGCCCTGTGCTTCCTCACCAGGACAGATCTGACCAAGGCTGATGCACCCTATGGATGCACCCGTGTTGCCCATACAACCAGGGTAGCCTATTCTGAGATGGTTCCAGTGCTGCAAAGCAGAGGCTGAGGGATACTGTGACTTGCCTCTTCTTCCCTCACAGTCTGACTCTGGTTTGCTGTGAACTACAGCTGACCTACAGCTCTCTGCCTCACCTGTCCCTACCCCAAGTATCCATATCCTATATGGCACCAGCCACTTGGCCCCTGCTCAGCTCAAGCCTCCAGCTGGCTTTGAGGCCACCGCTAGAAACATTATAACACACCTGTTCTTCAGATGAGGGTTTACAGCCAAGGCTAGCACATCTGGATTGTAAAATAGACATTTGGAAGTTTATCAACATGTTTCCAAACAGTCTGGGTATGGCAGAGACTCTGTCTCGATGCTTCAGTGGAGGAAGCAGCTGGGCTGGAAGGGTGGTTCAGTGCCCTTCTCACGGCCCATGCAGGCTGGGCCAAGCCCCACACACATGCACACACCCTAGAAACCAAACTGCCTCTTCCTGACACCAGTGGTCCAGGAAGCCGTGTCAGCAAGGCTCTAGGAGGGAAACATGGAAGTGAAATCCAGTGCCCTTCCCCGAACCTGCTGACACAGCTACACTGAGCCTAGAATTCAGGCAAACATCTCCCAGAAACACCGCCTGCTCAGAAAATTGATTTGGAATCTGCACCATATGCGCTGGGAGGGGATAACTGACTACATCAGCTCGGTCCTGTGCAAAGCTCAGCTGCCAACAGCCTCCAGGACTTTTGCTCTCAGCAAAGTCCTGATCAGCAGCAGCATCAAGCTGCCACTAATGGGTTTGTCAGCACAAAGCAGATCTAAAGGAGGAACATGGCCTGCTGCCCTGAGTTGTTTCACGTGCACAGCCCCTCTCATCGTATTAGTTTCTCAGATGTGCAGCTCTCACACTCGTGCTAACAACAGACCTCCCACGCAAGCATTCAATAACATACTCTGATTTTGGTCTCTTCCCAGCCATCCCTTGCCAACAGAAACACAGCTCATACTTCAGGGTGTGAGTGACACAGAGGCAAGAGACACAGAAGACCTGTAAAGCTGATGGAGCAGGAGGTAGCTCTGCCCCCAGTGTGTAGGACAGCTTTGATAACATGGTGGTGGTTGCTTTCCACAAGATCTTCAGACGGCCTAGGTCTAAGTTCACAGTAACTAACAATCCTTCTCCTGATAGTATAGCAAAGTGATGCTAGATACAAATATGCTCTCCAAAACTGCTCCACCCCTCATTCTCACCCTGCAATAGCCTGGCTGGCAGGGTCTCCTATCATCTCTTTCCATTTTGCTGGTCCCCCTGCAGGTGAAGGCAACGTTCCTGTCCTGCAGTACTGACTGCCATGCTATGCTCTCATCACCCCTGAAGCAGAGACCACTCTGCTGACCCAGTGACTGAGCACTGCACAAGTATCTACAGGAACTGTCAAAGGTTGCACAAAAGGAGACACATCTTTTAAACTGGATCAGTCTCTTGACTCATCTGCAATGCAGTAGACTATAAATGTATTTACACCTATTTTACAGCCCTTTGGAGGCTTGGGCAGACCTGGATTCTTTCATCAGCTCCACCTGAGTGAATCTCCTTTCTCTCTAACCAATGTGAGCTCAGTAATATGGAACTACCTCTTTAGAGGCACTAATTCAAAGTCATTCCCAACTCAGAGTACTTCAGCAGAGGAGGCTGGGGACAGATGGGGGTGTGAAGGTCAGAGTTAACACCAAACCCTCAAACACCGTACCTGCGTTGATGGAGATGCAAACGCATTTGCACTTGGCTAGATTCCTTGTCCTTATGTATCTGTTTCAAAAGCATGGTGCTGGGGCTGCAGAGCTCCCCAAAAATCCGGGAAATAAAAGCAAAGTGATTTAGGTGAACTCATGGAAGAGCATCACTATAAGGAGACCTGACAACTTCTAAACACAGGTCAGAACAGGGGGCTGGGGCACTGCCCCACAGTGCCAATGCTGGGACCTGACTTCAGTCCTGGCTCTGATGCAAACTTCTGTGATCTCAGATGAACCATCTAGCTTCAGCTCTCAGGGACAAAGTGGAAAAGAGACCACCCCACACGCCCACTCTGTGTTTGCCTGTATCCCTTGCTGGGCCCTCCGGCACTAAAGCAAGCCATGTTACATAGAACAAAGGGCACACTGTAAGAGAAATCACAGAATTATTGAGAGAGCTGTATGCACACTACTGCTTAGTGAAAACAAGCACGTTTAGCTTCACCGACCACGGATCACGTACAACACTGTCTGAAGTCCATGCTAGGGCCAAGTTTGCTACCGGACACTTCTTTCATGGGACCCGGAGAACCTGCAAAGATGCTAGCAGGGTGAAACACACTGCAAGATGTGACAGAGGAGAACAGGTTGGAAAATAAGAAAAGGGATTCAAAACAACATTTGGATCTTACCATCAAATATCCCTCTTGCACCAGGATGTGCAAGTGGGCCCATCTGCACAGACCATCCCAGATGGTGTATTTTTACCAACAGAGGAGGCAATGTAACTTCACATTTCTCAGTAAATTGAACTGGTCACCTCTAAGCTTCCAGGTCACTTGGTCTGCTGTCTCTTCCTCCCCCCTGGAGCATAAATCTGACCCCCACTCCAGGCCCTCCCTCCCTGAGGCAGGCAGATCCTGCACATGACAGCCAGTGCTTTGTTCAGTGGCTGAGCCAACCCTTCCTCCCAGGGGAGAGTGTAACTCCATAGACGCAAAGGTCAAGTGTGCTCTTCCCAAAGCCAAGGATATGCCTTTGCCACTTAATCCAGGCTGAGATCTCACAGCTGGCACAGAGCTTCTCCCAAGGCTGGGAACACAGCCTTTGCAGGCAGAGGAAGGAGCGTGCCTGGGGCACAGGTACAAGGGGAGAGACCAAACATCTGCCCTTCACCACAAACTGTCGGGGCACCAGCAAGGAGACAGCTAGAAAAACAAACTCCCACCAGATACTTCATCACTATTTTGTGAAATAACCCTGCTCTTGCCCCCACCAGTTCAGACCTAATGCCAAAGATGGCCAAATGGCTGTTGGTGCCTAACTTCCATGCTGTCTTACAGCTCTGCCTCCTTTAGGGAGGACTGGAAGCAAGCCAGCTTCATCCCTGCAGTGCCTAGAGGCAGCAGCTCAGATGGATTCCAACAGCACTCTGCTGGGCCCAGGAGCACTCCTACTTTGCAGAGCTCAGCCACAGCCCTGCAAGAAACAATGTGGGCAAGGGAGCGGTGAAGGACTCCATCACTCTGGTTTCACAGTGGAGGTGAGGAAGAAGCAGGGTCCTACAGTTCTCACCTCACCCAACCATGAGCCTCCTGGCCATGGCCAAGCAAACAGGTGGTCCTGGCAGTGGAGAACATACCCTGATTCTCTCCTATGAAATCAGACTAGTTGAGGTGGGATGGGACCTCTGGAGATGGTCCTGTCCAGCCCCCTGCTCAGGCCATGATGCTCAGGGCTGTGTCCAGTTGGGTTTTTGAATCCCTCCAAGCATGGAGGCTCCACAACCTCCTGGGCAGCCTACTCCAGTGTCATTCACTCTGACCTGACCTCTACACAGGTGGCCATCAGCCACCTTTACTGCAGTGGGTTTGGTCACCACCAGAGGAGCTAGGGCTGCCTCTCTTGAAGATGTGACACCCATGGACCCACACAACACTCTTGGCTGCACCTTGGCTCCAGTCCCCAAGGTGCTCCCTCAACCCTCAAGTTACAGGGCTGTGTTCAAGTGGTTAAGCCCAGAGCAAAAGCGGGGTGCCCCCCTTACATTGACCACACAAACACAGCAATAGCTGATCCACACTTGCGGTTTCCCTCCATTTCTTGCTTTCTATTCAAGGCAACTGAAGCAGCATGGAGGAGGGGTGGTGTGGAGGACATCATTTGGCGGGAAGACTTTCTTCTCTCAGAGTCGATTGCCTCCAAGATTGAGGACGATTAACCCTACAGGCTCTCCATAAACACCACACTCCCCCTCAGCCCTGCAGTCAGTGCAGATCCACAAGGATCACAGGCCCACAAGACTGTTTTCACGGATCTGTGCCATTTTACCTCCCAGTGCTTTTCTGGTTCTCATTAGCTCTGCAGAGCTGATGACACTTAGACATTTCATCTCCCTGGAGGCTTTTCTGGCACTTTAAATCTGATTTATGCAATGCAGCCGTGGCTGTCCTGGTCACCCACGCTCACCTCTGGCTTGTTAACACCCTGGCTGGCCAAGGACCCTTCCCATCCTGCCAGCAGATCCAAACCAGGCTGAACCTCTGAACCCACCAGAGTTAAATAAACCAGGCTGAACCTCTGAACCCACTGGAGTTAAAGCTTTGGCAGCTTTCTCCTCCTATCCCTTTCCCTCTCATTCATTGCTGGCTATTAATCACAGCAGCCTCTTTGCACAAGGGACCTGCCTCCACAGACCCAGACCTGCCCCTGCAGCTGCCAGGGGAAATCCCAGGGGCAAGCACTGAACAAGGCAAACCCAATTAGCAGTCATCAGGTAACACTACCAGTCACCTTAGCCTGGTCATTGACCCCAGCTGTTTGGAGGGCATCACCAGCTTGGGGTCCCTCCCCACCCCAGCAGGATGCTTCTGGCAGGGAAAGCAGCCTCTTCCCCAGGCTTGTGTCTTCTGCTCTTGCTAGAAACCAGTTCAGAAACACAATTTGGGATCTAAACAGCTCTTAACAGTTATCACTGACTGTCCCTGGAGGCAAATCCAAATTCAAAGTACAGCTACAACACATGTATATCTGTTTGCAACACCTCATTGGAGGAATTAAAGAGTGACAATGATACTGTACTTGGGACACGATGACAACTGCTTCCATCTAGCCAAAAAAGACTGAGTCCAAGGCTGGTTCAGCCTACCAAATGGTGCTAGAGCTTCAGGCTGGGCATGGTACCAAACATTACAGAGGAGCCCCTCTATGTGGCCCCTAGACATCTTTGCACTTGCAGGCCTGGCGACCTTTCCAAGCTTCTCTCCACCATCCTATTTCTTTTTAGGCTGTTTCCTGCTCCTTGTCCACACTGCCTGCACAAGCTATTTTGCAGGAGAAAAGGTCATCTTTCATGAACTGTCTGCATCATACCTAATGCAAGGCAGGGTGAACTGCCTCTGCAAGACAAACCTTGCACCTGTGTTATATTTGGACATATCTGTCTCACTTGTTATGGGAAGGGCCTGTCCTCTGTCCAAGTTGATTACTACTGTCACCTGGAGAGGAAGAGTGACAGCACTATAACCTGGATACCCCACACATTCCCTCCAAGACCTCTGCAGTGCTCACATCCAGCCAGGCCTGCTGGGGAGGAGGATCGAACGAGGGTAGCTGGACAGGAGCCCTGCAAGCCAGCCAGGCCTCCATATACTGGCCACAGAATTTGCATTTGAAGCCGTTAACAAATGAGGTGAAGGAAAAGTCTGGAATAGGGACCAAGTCTGGTCGTGGTTTGAGTCCTGACTCCAGATCAGCTGGTGCAGCCTAGCAGGCGATACAAAACTCAGCTGTCCCAAACACCCTTGCTGAGCTGAAACTTCCTCCAGCATGGGCCAAGCATGCTGTTCCACCTCCTTGAACTCCATCAGTCTGGTAAAATTACAGGTAAGGGAAGGACCCTCTGCCACCCTCCCAAAGCAGACTTTTGCATTCAGGGTATAAAGGATGGTGTCAAGAAAGTGGCTGCCCGAAGCAGTTTGCAGTGATTCACCAGACCAGACCACCACCCCCCTGCCCCAACCCCCCAAAACTCACAGGCCCCAAGACCCCAACATGTCATCTAGAGCACAAGCATTCCTCAGCTCTCACAGTGCTGTGAGCTCTGCTCATAACACTGGTGCCCCTTCCTACTCTGCTTGCAGAGCTGGGACAGGCTCTTTTCCAACTGGATGTCACCCAGAGCCTCCACCAAGGTCCAGAGAAGTGAGCAGGAGGCACTCCGAGCGGTGGGAGAAGGGACATGAAGGCCAAGGCTCAGGTGTTAGGTAGTACTGCAACAACCCAGTACCTGTGGGCGTTGGGGTGATAGGTACTGTGGGGCCAGAACTTTCTACTGCTACAGCTTCAGAGATTCCCTCCTTTCCATCTGCCTTCCCACCATCTGGTGAGGCAACTGCAAGGGAGAGGAGGCTTGCAAGGGTCACTCTTGGGCCAAAGCAGATGGAAAGGACCTGCTGCAAGTGTTTTACTAGAGACGGGCCAGACAGCTGCAACATGCCCTTCAGCCCCGCCAAGAGCTCACTGCATCATCCAGTGCACAGAGAGTACCAGGGCTGAAGAAGCTGGCTCACAACTGCACACACTGCCCTGGAGGCTCGCTTGCAATGACAAAGGGTCTGCAGCTGGACAAGGGAGTGAATTAACAAGCTGTTTAAGTCCTTTATCAGAGGCCTGAACAAACAGATGCTGCCAGGAGCTGGTCTCTCCCCCTCCTAGGGACCATCCTTCTGGTCAGAGACGTTTTTTCACAGTGCTCCCCGAGGGGAAGAACCAGCAACACCTTTGTTTGCTACACAGAGCCCCAGAGCCTTCTCCTCCCCCTGCACCTTTGAACCCGCTCCAGACTTCTCAGCCCTGCAGGCCTCCAAACCTGGCCTGCTGCAGACCTAATTAACTCCCTTGTTTTAATGACAACAGACCATAAATGAACAAGTAATTGGTTCACAGAGGCAGCAGATTCTTGTGTGTGCTCACATGGACATGACTGCTCCCTTTGGTCTGCTGGGGAAGCCCTCTCTGCTTGCCAAGGGTGCCCGCAGTCCCTCTCTGCAGCCAGCTACTTCAGGATCATCTAACAGAGAGCACACTGCCTCCCTCTTTCCAGCAAGCTCCCTCAGTACCTTTGCAGCCACGAGAAGACCAGTCTTCTCAGGGCATGACATTTTTGAATTCAAGCAAGAAAGTTTGCCTGGATCATGGACCGCACCCTAACTCCCTCCAGCTCAGCGGGCAGGTGCAGACCCCAGGCCTGGCAGTGATGCTGCTACACTAGTTTCTCCCCACACTGGTACTCACTAAGGTTTGCACACAGCTGGATGGATCTAAGAAGACAACCCCACTGCTCTTTTACTCACCACCACTCATGTTCCCTCTTAACCCTGGCATCACAAGGATGAAGAACAGCAGAGAGCCACAGGGCCCTTTCACAGGGGGATATCTGGGCAGGATTATCCCAAGGCTCCTGGACCAAACAGGCAGCTCCTCAGCCTTTGGAAACCTCCCTTGCCTTTGTTCCTTGGCCTTCTAGGGTTGGGGGAAGGGATCCTGATGAACATGTTTGTGCTGTTCTTAATAGGGTGTTGTGTAACACAGAGGGAAGTGACTACACCGGGGACCCCAGCTGAGAACAGAGACTTTAATCCTGCTGCCCAGGGAAAACTTGGAAAAAATACCTACATCTGTTCTGTTGCATTAGGCTCATGGCTCAGAGGCTGACAGCTGACCCTGGCTGCTCATGATGCCAAGATACAGCCCCTGCCAGACAGTGCCAGGGTAAATTACCATGACTGATTAGAAAGGCAAAAGGCAGCCAGAGAAAACTGGGGAGGGAGTTCTCCCTGTACAGGTTTCTGGAGAAGGCCAAGCCACAGTGCATCAAGGCACTTTGTTTTCTCCACTGCTACACTGACAAACAGAGCAGAGAAGGAGCAAGAGTGGAAGAGAACAGGGTGGGGTATGAGATGCAGGGAGAGGGATGAAGGTGAGGAGGCAGAGAAGAAACCACAGGTGCATCCACCTCTTCATGGGCCTCACCAAGGATGGGCTTCTAGAGACAACCTCCCTCCTCATCATCAAACCTGTGATAGGCTGAGGCTCAGGAGGAAAAATAGTGCTCTTGTATCTACCAGCAGGGTTCATGGCTTGAGAGGGGCAGATGTTAGCCTTGCAGAGCAGTGCACACTCTTCCTGGCATCAGTCTGCCAGCTCTAGGACATGTAAGAACACAGATGTGGGACTCCCTGACCCAGCACTGCAACACAGCTCCCTTCCAGGCTCAGGCTTTGTCATCACCTCACATCCATCTAACAGCTCAGACAGGAGTATAAAGGAACTTAGCCATCCAGGGAACAGAACAACAGTACCAAAATTTGGCTAACAGCAGACACTAAATGCTCTGGAAACATGTCAAAGACTACTCACCATATCTGTGGGGCTCTGCACCGATACACCCACTGGGAACATGGTAGGTGCTGCACTGGGACCACAGGGCATGAGGGAGAGTCCCTTCTCTGTGTAGCCCTTCTTACAGACAGCAGGATGCTGAGGGTGGCCCTCTCCTAGATGGGAGAGTGTTTCCAGAAAGCCATTAACATCCAGTTCTGTGAAGGATCTGCTTGTTCCTTATTCAGGTATTAAATTGGCTCAACCCTAATTAGCATGACATCTACAACAGGATTAAAGCAGATTCTGCCTTCCTCTTCCTGCCTAGGGGCACCAGCTGCCAAACACTCGTCCAGGTCATCATCTTGCACAGGACAGTGGCTAGCTTCAAGAGAAGAAGAAAGAAGGCTCCTTTAACTCCTGTCCATCAGGGGCAGGCTTTGACCCTGAAGCAGGGAGGTTTGCTTGCTTTAAATTTTACTTAACTATGGATGTTTTTATTATCCACATCCATGTCACACTCTTTTATCTGCTTTTAGGAAGACAGGGAGGAAAGCCCTTGCTTTCCTCAGTCCATCTGTGGAATAGACAGCTTTTATGAGCCATATGCTTGTTACTTTTCAATCCCTGCTGGCTGTTGCTTTGACCTCATTCTACAAGACAAAGGGATCAGGAGGAGTTGTGCATTTCCTCAGCACCCTTCAGCATTTTATAACCTTCAACACCACAGCCTTGTATCAGACTCTGGTCCTCTATCTGTCTCCACTGGCTAACTCTTCACAGAACACTAAACCTCCAGCACTGAACTGAGCACTTGAGAAGCTGGGATCCTGCTGAAAAATGCAGCCAGACAGTTGCCTCCTGATTCATGAGTGTTTCTGCACTAGAATCTAAAGAGGTCTCTTGGGTCCAACATCGCCAGTCCCATGACTCTTTACCACCTTCCTCTACTCTTGGTGCCTTTCTCTCTGTTCCTTATACTGCTGGGGAGCAGATCTGTCAAGGTCAGAGTCTCATGCCTGAGCTGGCCTGGCAGCACCAAGCACATTACACCTCAGTGTGTTTGGTATGCAGTTCCTCTGACACCCAGCCACTCTGCACTTAAAGCATAGCTAAACCCTGCTCAGGAGGAAGACCCAGAGGGGTTGAGGCACAGCAGAGCCAACTCCAAGTAAGACATTTCCAGAGCACCTTCCAAAGCCACTTCCAACAGGCTACTGACACTGCTAACTGCAAAGCGCAAGGCTAGCTGGGCCAAGACAACTCTACTCAGAAAACAACCTGATGCAGAGAGTGTCCAAGGCAGGCACTGCCCATGCAGGGAGCACTTCAGGACAGTTGACCCCAAGGGTGGTAACAGGGTCCTTTTTCCCTTCTATCACTGGAGCTGCTGCACTGTTCCAGTCACTTACAACTCATCCAAACTCATGTCAACTTCGACTCCCCCAAGCTCTCTGGAAAGGCTAGTGGTGCCTGCAGTTAATAAAAAAGCCCACTTTGTTATATTGAGCCCTAAAAAGAGAACATCAGCTTGCTCTGCATATCAACTCAATTCTGCTTTCCCAGTCCATGCATTAAAACTCCTCTCCCCTCACAAACCAATGACTAATCTGTGTCTCAAAGCCTGAGGGAACACATCTAATCTGGTTAGTGTTACTGCTGCTTGTTCATATTAAGCACATTATTCTTACTAAGATATTTGTCCTGAGTCTCCTGAGAGAGAGTGCTGCAGGTTAATCATACATATGTAAATCCAATTTCCTTTCATGCATTTTAAATGTGTTGCCTGTTGGAAAACAAAAGGGCAAGGGAGAGCCCTGCAACAGGCACTTGTGCTGAACCAGGGGATGCTTCCTGGACGCTCACTTCTCATACACTCCAGTCTGGGGATTAGAAGCACAAGAAGAGAATCTGTCAGCCAACTCGTTTCCTAGACTAAGAGGTCCGCTGAACAAAAAACACCCCAGACAACAGTAAACCAAACTGCAGGATTTCAAATGAGCTGCAGTGAGCCACTCAAACCTTACCAGCTCAAGTTGACTATCGTCTCCCTCTGGTGGCCAACCAGCCGCAGTCACAATCTGCTGGCAGCACAGAGCTGTCCCATTGCTACCCGTCCCTGCACCGAGGCACCTTGGGCACCCCTGAGCCCGGAGGGCTGTCGGGCAGCACTTCAGAGCACGGAGCCGAGTCAGGGAGCGTGGCAGACCTGGGCACCACGGCAGATGTCATGAAAGTCTTCTAAAAAAAGAAGAGATTCATTACCAAAAGAGCCAGCATCTGCCCAGTCCCTCCAACTTGACTGCCTTAGGACTATCTACAACTAGGCTCTCGATTTTTGATAGCAATACTGTGTAGCACTAGGAGCACCCATCTTGAAACAGGGCCCCATTGTGCAAGGAGCTATACAACATCTGGACGCAGACTGCCTGCTCTTTGGGATAGGAAATGAGATGGTGAGAAAGGACAGAAGATGAACAGGATGAGAGGGAGCAGAAGGAAACAAGACAACACTGGTCAGCATAAGAGATAGCAGTCAGTGAGATGCTCTCTATGGGTTAGGACATGCAGCACAAAGACAACAGTTCAATGTCTTACTAGAAGACACCAAGGCAACATTTTTGTACTATATTTTCTAGTTTCAACAATGACTACAATTGCTACCAGTGTACTGCATGTTCTTCCCAATATAAAAGGGCCTAGGAGTGGGAAGGCTGTGTACTGCTGCTGACTGCTCTAGTCACAGCCAAGAAGGGGCTGCCATTTTCCCCAAGTAAGAGTCTTGAGTCTGTTCCACACCAGCAATAAAGGCCTCTGGAAATCTGAGCTAGCCTCTACACAGCAAACCTCCAGACAAATCTGAAACCCCTGGAGCTGGTCTCGGCACCCTCCAAGAGGACGGCAGACAATTGTATTTCCTTGCAGCACTATCTCATCTTGAGGTAACCTAACACTTCAGCTACTGAAGCCCAAAAGCCCCAAGCAGCTGTTCTTTCTGGTAAGAGATGACATTTCTACGATTGCTCAGAAAATTGCATGAGTTTACAGGCCTTCATAATTATGTTACCATAAATCCCTAAATTAAGGGGTGGGTACAGGCCAACACACTTCTCACAGCTTATCAGAGAATTAGTTCAAGAGAGAGAGAAGAATTTGGTTTTGGCCACTGCAGAGTCACTCCACAAAAAAAAACCCAAACTCACTCTGGCCTTCATGTGCCTCAGAGAAAACTCTGGAGCAGCCTTAGGCCAATTCCAGTTTCTCCATCCCTCATATGGTGCAAGAGCTCCATTTCTTTCATGTGTATTTATTGCAGATTTATACCAAGGCTGAGAGGCTTGGCTCACAGCCTCACTCACCACTTCCAACCCCGTGTGCAATTGCCCACGCCTCAACATACTCTGTAGCACGCCATTCCTGCAGAAGGGTAGCTGGAAAAGACTGATCAGGATTTTGGGTGAACTTCAGCTACAGCTGTTTCATTTTACTGCAGAAAAAGTTATAGCAAATTATGTCTAAAAATGAACACATTCATGCAGTAACACCTCCCTCCTACAATCAAGTTTCATGCTCTGGAGAGCAGAGATTAGCGTTTCTCACGCATTCAATGATAAAAAACAAACAAGGAAAGAGTTTAAGAGGAAGATTCTAAAAATCTCAGATTCTACACTGCACATCTGATGCCAAGATAGGCTGAGGTTCTGGTGGACTTTGCTGTTTCCCATAAGTGTTTTTCTTTTATAGTTCCCATAATCACATGTTCAAATGCTTTCTGCTGTCATGTGCCAGGTCAGTCAGACGCAAGATGGTAGCAGAACAGCCAAAACCATACAAAACATAGTAATTCACTATGGGAACCAGGAGTTGCAGCCTGATTCAACTGACCAAGTCAGCCATAACACTGTGAAAACAAGAAGAGATCTTATCCAAATCAAGCATAATTTCCCCATTTTCTCATTCAGGTATCTGAAGATAATCCTTCTCTGTAGCTCTACAACTGAGGCAAACAAAAAGCTGAGCAGAGGAACTCAATGTTCAAAAATCCAATTTCCCAAGCAGCACATCTTGACACATCTCAGGTCAAGTGGCCACGTATGGAATCACGGATCCTAAGACATCAGGCAACTCCTTGCTATTGCTGGAGACACAAGCTGGGGCATGTAGGATTCCAGCTTGAAGTGTGTGGGCATGATTTCTCTCCTAGCCCCAAGTCCATGCCAGGTTGTCAGGATAAATGGAGGCTGTGGAGTCAGCAACAGGTCACTGACACCACTCCCTCTCCAAGACATCACAAGAAACTGGTCATCAGGACAAACCATGTGGGCAGCCAGATGGTATCATGGATCCTGCAAAGAGAAGCAGAAACTTTAGAACTTACTTCATGCTAAAGTAATCCAGCATGCTGAGTGTTCCTCTTCACACCCAGAGTTTCCCTGAAAACTCCAGCCTCAGCTTGGCCCCTTTCCCATGAGTAATACTGGTCATGGCATGTAAGGACATGTCCATACGGTTTGCTGTGTAACATTTTGCTCATGACAGGTTTGCAAAGTCACCCAACTTTTAGTGCCCTGACCCAAACTCCAGCAGCTCTAGACTCACAACCCAGGGGACACTGGAACATGTCTCCGGATTCTTCATAACGCTCACCACTGCTTTATCCGAACTGTCTTCTCTGACTGCATAACACAACTTTGTTCCTACAAGGAGCTTCTAAATAACCCAGCACAATGCTACAGAGGCAATCCCAGAGACCAACATGCACTGCTCCCTCTCTTCTTTGGTAGCGCTCATGGCTCGAAAGCCAGAATCGAGGCTAGATGCTGGTTTCATAATATGCAAGAACATCTGCCTAGTCATGTGGTAGAACACACGCAGTCAGCCAATGCTATTCTGGCTGATGATGGGCTAAATCTTTGTACAGTTCAGGAAACAGTGTTTTCATCGTTTTATAGGCAGCAATGTTAATGGACACAGAATCATGCTGTAGAATCTTTTCAAGTTTTAGCTATGATTTTAATCCTTAAACTACAAAAAAAAAAAGTCCAAGGAAAGCCAGTAATAAATTGAATGCTTTTTGTCAGAGCTGGAATAAGCTCAAGCTCAGAGATCACAGAAATTGGATATTGCCCCTGAAGGCAACAAACTGTCAACTTACTAACTACTCCATTGTTAACAGACACTTCCAGGTATATTGTTTCCACTCTGCAATCTGAAAGTATTTTGTACAATTTAGAAAGATCCAAAGGACTCAAATGCCCCCTCTTCTCCTGGCTTCATCTAACTCTCTTGACAGTACAGTGAAGCACAAGCAGTACAAATACCTGCAGCTCAAAGAATTGGGTAATACATAGCAAGATGAAAAAGTAATTGCACCAACTGCATTATTAACTTACATAAAAGATAATGTAAAATAATTTCTGGCATTACCAGCTGCTTCAGCCCAGTTTCCAGACTACTGCAGAGAGGCCTCATAGTATGCTGTGAACCCCAGCCCAGTGTCCTGTCTCTTCCCAGAAGCTCACAGGTCCTGGGTTCAGTCAGGCATCCTGAAAGGCTGCAGGTAGAGAACTGTTTTCTTCAGCAAACCTCAGCAAGACATCAGAAGATCTGGAGGCCACTCACCCATGGACAGGACTAATCAGTTTGGTTCCCTCTGTTCAGCCTTGAAAGAACACTGAGCTGAGAAGGCAGCATTTTTAAAATATTTTATTTATCATACGAACTATTTACAAAATCAGCTACTACAACCACTGGCTTCCAAATTTTGGCTGAACTCTGCCAGAAATTCACCAGAGGGAACTAGGATTTAACCTGTGTCATCCACAGCTCCTGGTTTCTAAAAACATGCAACATGGCCTGGAGGTGCAGGCTGAAGCCAGGCCCTCTGCACCTCGAAGCAGCTTCAGGAAACACGGAACCTGTCTGAGATGATACCAGGATCCTGAAGACTTCTACAGAACAGCCTCTATTAAGTGGGAATAAACAAAGGATGAAAAGAAAAGTAACGAGCCTCTGCCAGAAGTAACATACAGTACAGGTGACCGAAGCACATTGTTAAGGGCAGCATAAACAGTGACCGTACTGGAAAATGGTATAAAGCTAGAGAGAGGGAAGTTTAGAAACACTGTGATGGATCTCAGGAACATGGGACCAGCTAGGGGCCTGTAGAAACAACGGGGAGGAGTTTAGTTGCCTAAGAGCACCCATCACAGTTCTGACTGCACTTGCGTTAAGAAGTCCTTGGCATCTGCACAGCTGCTGGGAAGCATAGGGTGTTGGCTGCAATGTCATGAGAAGCATTTAGGAGCTCTTTCCAGCAGAGGAAGACTGCCCAGTGCCCAGCTACTTCACCATCAGAATAAAAAAATCCAGCTCAAGAGAATAAGGGAAAAGATTCCTGAGGAAGATGTCACTGGCAGAGTTGGCCCATAGCTACAAGGTGAGACTACAAGACAAAGCTGTAATGTGAGAAAAGCACCAAGCTACACCTCCCAACAAACAGGAGTTAAGCCGAGCACCACCATCTCCCCTCAGTCCCTGGAGAACACAGTGAAGTGGTGGCATGGAGAACACAGGAGCTGTAACTCTATGACCATGAAAGCCATCTACAGTGTAAATAAAATGGTACCATACTCTCCACCCAAAGGAGGTCAGGATCTTGCAGAACAGAGCATGCACTAAAAAAGGGAGAACAGCCACTACTTAAGTGATCTATCAGAGCGCAACAGTGGCAACTCTCAAGCTGGCAGCCTCCCAGCACCTCGATGCCAGTGAGGGAATGAATTCACAAGGCAAAGAAATCCCCCTGAGTAGTCTCAATCTCAGCTGGCTGCTTTTTGGCACCAAAATGGCTTTTTTTCTGTATAGGAGTAACACACCTAGCCCAAGAACGGCTAAGATGCTGCTTTAAAAACAATTTTTAGATGTAGAATGTCTCCCACCAAATTCCCAGTCAATTCAACTAAGCTACACTGAAAAAAACACAGAGTTATCTTAAAATATCCACAGTTTGTCTGGATCAGCTTGAGGGCAGCAGAAGGGGACTGAAGAGGATGATGAGACTTTTTATCTAATACAGTGTTCTAAAATTAGCTCAAGGATGCCAGTCAGACTCCATTCTGGAAGAAATCCAGCAATTCCATAATCCAGTGAAAGCTTACATTGCAGGTAGTAGCAATGCAGGTTTCGCACACTTTTGACTTCTGTGTGTCTTTGACTCCTGACTTGAACTGTTTAAGGAACTTAAAGGAAGAACTTCAAGATCTTGAATTTTACTTCACTGAAGAACTCATCAAGATTCGCAGATTCTCCTTTCCTCTATTTCCCTGTGAAGGGCTGAATGGACCGCCAGTGACACCACACACCAATCATAAGTTTACTTATCATGCTGGTCTACCCACCCCTCTCCCCACAAGCCAGACGATGGTGAGCACAGGCTGTTGAGTGATCATTTAAGTGAAGTTCTAGTTAACATTCTGTGCTGGAAAGCCAGCAGCACTGAACGGAACAGGAGGAAAGGAGAGGTGGACAAAGAAGGTAGGAAGATTGGGACAACAGAAAGCCAGCTGCTCTCCAGGCACCAGCACCCCTCTGGAAACTGCCTGAAACGCAGTAGCGAAAGAGAAGCCTCAGGCTGCTGCATGATAGAGGTAGAAGCCAAGACCCTGTGGGATGTTGGGGTGGAGGTACCACGTTCTGCCCGGTACCATCATCCCAACAACACACACATCCCAGTGCACACTGTAGCTGTTTACTGACCTTTAGCTGTTACTACATAGCATATACACCCTGAAGGTGAATGTGGGATAGGCATTGGTGCTCAGCATTGAGGGATCATACTCATGCCCATACTCTCTCTCCTGAGGAAGGGAAAAGAAGGCAAGGGCATGGGACAGCTTCCTGTGCAACATCAACTGTCAGAAACATTCAATGGAGGAGAAACTCCTCTTCCAGTTCATTTACAGAGGCTCATTACCAGCCACTGCTGGAGAAGGACGCTTCTGCTGCTGGACCCTGGCGGAGGTAGTACAAGATCACTGTCGGGGCCAGCACTTGTGCTCCGATGAGATTGTTCTCCCCTTCGGGTTACTCCCTCCAGTGGATTCTGCCCACTTTTCTCTGTGGCGCGGGTGACAGCAGCATCCAGAGCAAGATGCAGAAGAACCAGAAACCCTTCTGGGTCAGGTGCTGAAAGGATGTGTTCCCATACTTTTCATGAGTCAGAGTTAGATAAGCTATTGGAGAGCATCACTGGGGGAGCTGAACCAAGACATGGTAAGTTAATAAGGCTTCCCATGAGCCAGGTTTCCAGCAGAGCTCCATGCTGGTCTTCCCTCTTCCTCCCAGTGTGCTACAATAAAAGGCAGCTCAGCAGATCTCCTGCACCTCAGTGTAACTTCTGCTTATGAACTTCATCTTCTCAAAGAAGGATGGGTGAGTGTACACGGTGTACAGAACAGAAATCAAGTGCAATTATCTCCTTGATGAATGCACCACAGTCCTTTTGCTGTTCCGCACTGAACCAAAGGGAGAATGAGGGAAAGGGTAAAGATGAGTTCTTGATGACACATTTGGGATATGGAAAGGCCACGTGACATCTTCTGGATGACAAATTCCTTTACATGGAGTCTTTGCTTTGCCTCCATTGCCCCTGTGAAGGGAAGGAGAACAAGCAGAGGACTGAACCTGGATCTTGCCACAAAGAGCCAGGAGGCTAAGTGGTCTCCTAGAAAGGGGCAATCACAGCATGCCAAAGCCCTCACAACCCTCGCTGATAGCTAGCTGCAGCATCCTGTGCATTTCTTCATAGGAGTCATAAGTAGGGAGGCACAGCTGGTTAAAACTGTAAAAAAAAAGAGAAAAATTCCATTCAGACTAGATCTGAGAGGGGACCACCCCCACCAGCTGCTTTTAGAAGGGTTAACACGAGCATCACACACATTACGTGTTATGCACTGCTTGCCCACCACAACTACCTGCTGTCATTCCCAAAAGCACAATGCAGAAAGCCCTACCACCCCAGGATACTTGCCAAGTGTGGGCTGTCGGCAAAGTACTGTGAGTTGGAGCTGCAATGATCTGGAAAGATGGACAGAGTGCAGCAAACCCTCCTGGGGGCAACTGGGAGGAACCAGTTGTGAATTGCAAGAGCCTGGCCAGCTCTTCCTGGGTGAAACTGGAGACCACGGTCCAAAACCATGTCATTACCTGTTAGGAAACAGGAAAGGTAAAGCCAGATCAGTCAAGCAAATCAAATAAGCATATAAGCAAGTTGCAAGATCAGTCAATTAACCTTGCAAGCAAGTGCTCTACTAACAGCATTTTTTTTGTTTTACCAGGGTGACACAGAGACCAATATTACATAGTTTCTTCTTATCAGTTAAGAGATGTCCCACACTACTACCTCCTACTAGTCCCTTCCCTTAAAGCAGAAAGGCTTCTGCTCTCCCCACAGAGATTTTATTTTTAGAAATACCTGCATAGGCAATGAAGTAGGTTTACAATGAAGAAGCTCATTTGCTTCTTGCAGTATGCTAATCTCTTGCTTTTTCACATTGTCTGGTACTTTTGCAGGAAGGTGAAACCATCCAAGTGTTTACAGCTAGAAGCCTGTACTCCCAATCTCTTTTCATCTTGAGTGTTTTGGCAGCTTTCATTATTTTTCTAAATGAAGCTGCTACCATTTCCATACCTCTCCCACTAGGAAAGGCAGGAAGGGATAGGAACAATTACAGGGTACAAGTTTAGGCTACTACATCAGTAGCCTTTACCATGGAACTGAATTCCAAATGCTCCACGTGGGCTGCAATCATGATGTTCAAGCATCTCAGAGATAGGTGTATCGCCACAAATGTCTTCAATAGCAATAACTCCCACCAATTCCTCCTGATTCCCTGCTGAACTGTTCTTAATTAGTGCTTTGTTGGATTTTCTTAAAAGGAACACCTCTGCTGATTTATACCTGCTGGTAACTGATTAAGCATCATCCCTAGTCAGCCAGGCTGAAAGAGCTCTCTGGGGAGAAACATTAAGTATAATACATGAAGTCCTACTCCTGACCCCTGAATCTTCCAGTTTGTCCTTCTGGAGGCCTAATTTCCAACAATGAAATCTGTTTCCAGTTTAAATTGCCTTCTGCTGTAGTTGGGATAGATGGTTTCAGCAAGCAGGAGGGAGAAACCCGTTCACTTGCCTTCTCACGGAAGTGCCAAGATCCTCCTACCACTACAGCATGTGCCTTGAAGTCACAGACACAGATATCTCCAGTACCACACATCAGCAACTGAAAGGCAAGAGACTGCAGTCAAAGTCAGGAGCTTGGGAAACAAGGCAACAGCTACTGTGCAAATTAAAAATATTTAAAATGCTTAGAGAAGAAACATTTTGGCTTTATTCCAGATCCAGAACGTGCTTCATTTGTCAGAAAGGAGGGGAAGTAATGGTAGAGATGTTTTAGGGAGGCAGCGATTACCTCAAGCTCATTCTCATCAAAAATAGCCAGGAGGTTCTCAGGAACTAACTCACTAAGACCTGCAAGAGAAGAGGAGAGAAGAGCAGCAAGCGCTATCCCCTGGGACATAAAGGCAGAAAGGAGTAGGGAGCAGAGAGCATGTTACCTTTCAGGAAGTGGTCCACCTCCTCTCTAACCTGACTGGCCAGTCTGTACTGTGCAAGCAGATTTAGATACAAGATCTTGTTTTCATTGGTCACTGGTACTTGAGCCCCTCCTGTCACCAGTTCCACCACCTGAAAACAGAAGAACACATGATGTGAGTGTGACCAGCAGCATTCTCCAAACCTGAACTCCCAACCAGAATAAACCCAAGAAAGGACCTACTGCCCAGAGTAAATTCTACTTTCTGGGGCACGTAGCAGAGTACTCAGCCTCCCCTGGTACAGGCAGAATGGATTAAACTGCCCCACCTTCAGGAACTGCCTCCCTCACCTTCTCCAGCTGTCCTGTTTTGCTATACTTCTCTTCAGCAAAGACCAGATCCATCTCACTCACATCATTGTTCAGTATGAAACAAACTTTGGATTTATAGAATTCTGGGTCATCCGTTTCAAAATACTGTGTGAAAGAAAAAGGCAGCAGGGACATGGAAGGAAGAAAAAAAAAAAAATCAACATACACTGTTAACCAGGACTCTGGATCTGCTTTACTACACCAATGTTCAAGCTCTCCCCAGACCAATACAGGCTTCAGACAAGGCTGGGAAGCTTTACCTTGTAATGCATACGAAGTCCTATGATCTGAGCCAGGAAGGATCGGGTGAAGCGAGCTCGAACCAGTTGTTGGTAAGCACCTCCAAGAGATGATTCATAAAGACACTTTCCTACTAAACGGCCTGCAAATTCATACACTTTGAGTCGTAAATATGTGGGACGCCCTGGATTTGGATGCACCTGCAAAGAGGAAGCAAAATGAAATATCCAAATGCTAGACAAGACTAGCACAAACAGCAAGTATGAGACCAGTTCAAGTCATGACATCTCTCAGGCTGCTCAGGAGCTTGAATGCAATATCCTCAAAGTTAAGCAACAGAAATAAAAAGCCTGAAGCTGCCTAGGAAGAATACAAAATGTTTCATATGCACAGGCCAGAAGCTGTATGAAAGCAGAAATGGATTCTGAAACATTCAGACCCAACAAAACCTCCAGACACCCTGATGCCACCTCCTCTTCACCAGAAATCCCACCTTCCCTGCTGACTGGCCACCCTCTGATGCTCATCCAGTCAGTTCTTAGGCCCTTCAGTGGGTGAAGATCATTAAGCAAAGCTTTGAGAAAGGCATTGGAAGTGACTGTACAGGCAAGCTAAAGAATGGGTAAGGTTGCACACCACTTAATAGCAGCAGCATTATTTAACCATTGGCATATCAATGCACACATTTGTATGCATTCAGCATAGGAACTGCAGACTCACCAAGGCCTGGTTGTTATCACTAAAGCGGGTAAAGAGTTGACTGGTGGTATCAAATAATGCCTTACAGATGAGCTCAAACCACTCTCTGCGTGGACCTCCCCAGTCCAGAGCTACAAGATAAAACAAACTTGGTCATCCATGGGTCATCAGATCAAGAGTTTCATGCATGCTGCTCACTATTACCTGACATGAGAGCTCACTGCAGTGAACAGCTCCATAGAAAAAAGCAGAAGACAGGGACTCCAGAACTCAAGGTTTTGCTCCTAAACCTAGTTCTAATATTTTTTTCATTTGGGCCTCATATCCCTATGTAAAGTAGGGATTAGAATAGCATCAGAACTTAATTCACTAAATCTGTGAGAAAGTGAAAAGGCTGGAAAGCTACAAAGGATAGACATACTAGAAGAAACCAGAATTTCGGACTAAAACTACTCCACTATCATTCCTTTCACTTCTTCCTCATATATAGTGACAGGATAACTCACCTTCTTCATCCTGAAAAATCACTTCAAAGTTTTTGCTCCAGTCAGAAACAGAAAAATTTCGTGTTGCTTTAAAAGACTGAAAGAAAAAATATAGCAGCAGCCGTTACTGCTTGGCACCCTGCAACCAATAGGCAATCCTCCACATGTGATGGACAATTTAAGCAATACAAAAACCAAGAAACAGTCTAGTACTCTAAAGTATAAATGTGAGAATTAGGAACTCCTAAGGTCTAATTCTTACTTCTCTAAAGCCACAGAAGCCAATTCCTTATTTTCTATTTGAGACACATTACCCACAAAAATACAGCTCATCTTAAAACCAGTGTGAGATCTTAACACAGCACGGATGTATCCCTCTCAAAGCTGCAGTGCAGTATTGTTTAAAGTATTAAAATGCCTGTGGGAAGGAGCAATTTCTGCAAAGCACTCTCAGCCCACGAGTTAGATTTAAAAACAGGAACATTTCAGAGAGCAATAGAAAATAGCTTGAAGGGTTCACTGACTTCATACTTAAAGCAAGTCACGATGCAAAAAAGTAACAAAATATTTCAAGTGTCTAGAGCTTCCTGTGTCCCGATTTTGGATTCCAATTAAAGAAAATTTTAAAAGCTATACAGCAGTCCTCAGTCATAAAGGTAGCTTTGGCTTAGCTTATCTTCAAACAGGTTAGAGCATCACGCTAGTCACACCTCTGGGCTAAACACACAGGTCACATTCATTGTGCCTGTCAACCTTGGACACTAAAGCTTACAATTATTATGTCAATTTATTTTGTCTTATTAGGCTGTAACACCAGTGCTTATGACATGGCAGGAATTTCCAAAATAGTGGGGAAAAAATTGTTAAGGAAATACTGTTTAGAAGTCATTTTGTAGCAAGCTATGAAACGAAACATAACCTTGTAAACCTGCAAACTCTTATGTGCAGAAAATATTTCTAAACACAGATTTACTGAGTGTAAATCAAGGGAAAGCCTAGCCATTCCTGCTTTCCCCAGAAATGTTCTTTTCCATCTTTATAAGATTACTGTTGAGACTTGTGAAAACAGTAAGTCAGGATAACTGCCCGCCCTGCATACACAGTATTCAGAATGTCAGTTAAGAGCTGTATTACATGAATGACTCTTTCGGAAGTTCCATTTTGGAAACACATCAGCTTAGGTCAGCATCAGCAAAAACTTAACCCAAGGACTCTATGGAATATTTTATCATCCACTGAACCACTGCTAGAAGCCTGTCAATACATGAGTTTCATGCACGCAGCTCAGTAACACCTGACTTTACTGCTTATCTTACTGAATGGCTCTGTACCAGAAAAACAGTACACACAGACTCAGAAGCTCTAGGTTCTGCTCCCAAGTCTGCTCCAGGTAGATAGTCTCTCTCTGGGCCTCTGGTTCCAATGTAAAGTGGGGACAAGAATAGGACCAGCAGATTCCTGCTTTTACAGGCTATGCATGTATTTACCCTAGATATCTCCCAGGGCTTGAGTTCCTTAAAAATTTATCAGAGATGAAGTTTCCTAATTACTTAAGAAATTGATCTCATCTTACCAGCTGTAGAGAAGGAACACACAATACCAAACCTGAACATGGAGGAGCTACCTTGAGATAATTTTTTAAGATTTATTTCTCCCATTTCAAGCTGTTTACTGGCATCTGCCTTGAAACAGAAGGACTAATCATTTTTAGCACGGTTGCCCTAGTACATGCCGGTTTGGATTTCTTTAGGCACTGAGCAGAAGGAAAAGGATGGAGGAAGCATTGGGCTTAAGCAAAGTGACCTATACACTCACCGACTCCAGCAGACAGTGACGGTTGACCTTTAGTGTGACCTTCAAATGAGGTCTTCTCATATGCACCTGACGTAGCTCTCGCTGAAAGAAGGTCACTTTGTCCTGGAAGGTCTCTGAGCCTCCTGAGAACAGTGACAATTTGGGTCAACATGTTGAACATCTAGAAGGCATTCCTAAGACTAAATACGTAGGTCAGCTTTACAGACCAAGGATGAGTTTATTACAGCAAGGTTTGAAGACAGAACTCTAAAGGGAGTTTGCAGTTAGCCTTGCTGACATTCAGATACTCACAGGTGTGCTTTCAAAGAGCCTGACAGAAAAGCCAAACTGAAAAGGAATAGCTGGCACGATGAAATACATTCACTAGAAACACCAACCAGAACAGAACATGAGACTCCAGGAATCAGAGTTCTCATCAGAGGTCAGTCAGTGCTGGAAATCTTAATTCCCTGGGAAAACTAACAGACTCAAGTGCTAACTTCCTGACAACTGCACCCACCTCACCACCTCTTTACCTATGTTTTTATGCAGAGAGCGAATGAAAGTGGCTGCCAAGATGTTCCTCTTCTTGCAGCTGAGCTCCACAGGAGGTTGGATCCCATCATCCACCACCAGTGTCAGTAATTTGTGCACAGGGTCAGGACCAAGGTATGAAAACTAGCAGCAAAAAGATGCAAGAAAGGGTAAACCCATCATGCAGAAGGCACAGCATGTACAGCAGACAGAGCAACACCACCTGCACCCTAAGACTTTTTCTGCTCACCCATGCAGATGCAGTCAACAGGAATACTATTTCAGGCATCCAGACTCCAGTTAGGATGTTACTTCAAACTTTGCATCCTAGCTTAGGGGTTTCAGTGGACACAGTCACAGCATTTTAGCAAGGTTATGAGAAAAATAAGAGAAATACAAAAGAATCAAGATTTTTGCCTAGCATTGGGACAAAAGGCAGGGAGGAGTGATACAACTAGCTCCTATTCATAAATAATATCAGAACTTAGGCACTGAGGGGAAATTCCAGAGTTGAATTTTACATAACAAAATGTTGCTTCTCTCCAAAAGGAAAAATCAGACTGTCATTCACAAGGTCCACAAGCTAACAATATGGAAGTGCAGTGACAGCTACAGGGAAGGAGGCTCACCTTTGTGCCAGGACATACTCTAAAGGTGAAAAGGCGCCATGGAATGATCTTCAGGTAGAATTCTTTCACTGAGAATTGCTGAGTAATCACAAGGAAAAGAAAATGTTAAAGGTCACATCTGTTAATGGTTGTTCCTGAAACACATGAGGCACAGAACAGATTGATAAAGCCAGACCTCCCTCCAACCCCAGGGACAGGTTTCTGCAACATTTGGTGACATCTTCTTCTGGCACAATACAGAAAAACCTTTAGAGCTGTACAGAATCGTAAGCAACTTCTAAGACTTTACTGTGTGTATTCACAACACAAGTAGGATCACAGCATGACACAGATTTTAGAGCAGTAAGCCACTCTGTTCAGTAGAACATCACCAGTCTGATTGGAAGGCAATGTTAAATACGCTTGAGAGGCTGAATTCAGGACAAGTTTGTAATGCATTGACAAAAAAGTTTTGGAAAAAGTCACATTAACAAAATCATTGCTACTATGCCCTAACTTTCACAACCATTTCAAACAACTTTTTAAAAGCACTTGCAATTGCTAAATCCAGGAGATTTGCCATAATTTCTTCTCAGTCTATTTCTGCCAGAACAAATAACTACTAACTGTGGAACTGTCACCTTCTGGAGAACAAGCTAGGATGAAATTTTAGCATCTTTAGACAAAACATAAAACCATTTTCCCCACAAGCCTGTTCTAGCTGCAATGACTGGAAAAATCTACTAGCAACATTTCTCCAGAAACAAAGAAAATATGAACAGCAACCCCTTAGAGAAATAACAGCATAGTTATCTACCGTACAGGACAGATACTCTAGGTATATAGAGATATCTAGGGATACAGTTACACAAACATCAGAATCATAACAACTTTGACAACTAAAGGGAACCTGCAACAGTACCCACTTCTGGTGATCTCCTTTACCAGGCAATGCAATAGAAAATAGTACAAAAGTCCAGAACAAGGATGAAATGATGCTGAGCTCACAAGGACTCAGCACTCATTCCCACAGTCAGTTCTTAGAGCTGCATGCAGCAGAGATTTATAAATCCCTCCATCTTATAACTGTTTCATAGCCCTCTCTGTCAGGAAAGAAATCCCTGGATTAGTCTTTCATTTTGATATTTATCACTGCATTTTTCAGAATGTATTCAGATTGGTAGATTAACAAAATAAATTTAAATTTATTGAAAGATTTAGTGTAATTTTCTTTCTAGGTTCCTTGAATGCTCACAGGCAATAGTAAGTTTCTGTTAACATATTCTTACTGTAAGAGAATCCTCAGTGTCTCTTGACTTGCTTTAATCCTGTTCCTTATACATTTAACCTTTGTAGTACTCTGTCCATTTTTTTCCCCTTTTCTTTTCCCTGAAACATTCAAGAAACACGACAAAGTCATAAAATCCGGGAATCTCTAAGTTCCAACCTACAGGTATCAGAAACTGAGAAAGGGAATTGCAAGTCTGACCTGACCAGAGCAAAGGAAAGGCAGAGTATCTATTGAACCATCAGGGAGAAAATTCCCAGTAGGCTTTGGATCAGACCTAGAAAGACCCACGGAGTCCTAAAACTTCAAGGAGCATTTTAACATTATTCTCAGTCACGAGCTCCATATTTGCTGTCTAGCCTTAAGCAAACCTTTTTTAACCAAGTCTGAGGCACCTAAGCCTAGGATAAAGGGCACAAAGAAGGTCTTCAGCTGCAGCGTACTTTAAACATGCACTCAAAAGCAGTAACTTTGTGCTATCTACCTTAGGTGACACATAGCAGTACACTTTTTTAGGTTTCTTCACTTTCTCCGGGGTTTGGCTGTCAGAGGGAGAATCTTCATCTTCATCCTCAGTTGCAGTAGAAGGACGGCGCTGGGAGGAGCTCAGGTGCGTTGGAAGTTGCCACTGAGTGTTGGTATAACTAGGAGCATCGTAAAGGTAGGCTTCAAAGTAAATACCAACACCTGAGGTGGACACATTGTGTTCTACAATGTTCTGTTCATTCTCTGAGGGAAACAGATATAAGAGTTGTGTAAATGTTAATGGAGACCAGAATCAAAAAGTAAAGAATCCATAGACCACCACCAAATTAGTTACTATGATTTTAAAGAAAAGGCTACACTTCTGAAGGAAAACCTGGTAAAGTAAAACTCTGATAAAGAGAACCCGGGAGTGGAATGCAAAAATTTCAAGATAGCAGTTTGTCTGTCTTGTCTTCAGGCAGTGACTGGTTGAAATAAAAAGGAAAAAAGCATACAGAATATCTCTCTCAGAGAACCAGCCTGAATGCATAGCCACATTGCAGACTGGCTCACTCCTGAAGAAATCAGGTATTATAAAATTGTAAAAAAGCACATAGGTTACACGCAGCATTCTTCATCCATGTAGCTTAGCATACAATACATGACTGGCTCACTTCCAGTATGGCTCAGATGCCAAGAACTAGCAAGGAATAAAAATTGCTTAATTTCAGAAGTTAACCTCCTGAGACAGGGGTAAAAACACACATGCTTTTATCTGCTGATGGAACAGAGAGTGTCAGCCTTCAGAAATTTCCCTCGTCAGCAGCAAATTCATTTACTGTAGCATTTTTAAATGAATAGGCATTGCTTAAGCAATTAAGCATGGCTAGTCCAGGGAAGCCACATTTAGCCCTGCTACAAAAGAGCAAAAAAGACTGTGCAAAGCATCTTGTAAGAGGACACCGGAGAATGAATACTGAGCAGTTCTTGACTCACCACTTAGAACAATGATGTCAAAATCACCATTGCTAATGGGCTTGTTCTGGTAGGAGATGCAGGCATGGAAACAACCCCTACAGTGCAAGGTGAATCGGAAGAACACTTTGCAAGTCTGCCGATTGGACACCACAGACTTCTCAAACACAACATCGGAGCTCTCTTCTTCTTGAGGACCCAGCTAAACAGAAAACAAAATAATGAAGGGGACTCCTTATTATATATCATTTATATTATATATATATATTACTATACATATTATATTATATATATTCAGGCTCACCTGAATTCAAGCAAGGGATGAGGTTGCACTCACCTCATAGATGGAGAGGCTGTAATTGTGCTCATCTATCAGGGACACAGAATTGCTGGTGGGATTGTCATACTCATCTCTGGGAACTATCTGCAGAGTGTGCTGCTGCCCACAGGTCAGCACCAGAGTGGAGAAATGGCAGACAATTTTGGTTTTGGAGGGAACCACCATCCCTGAATCAGACAACAACAGTTTAGAGTCAAACAGATTCCACAGTGAAGCTACAAAAAGCAAATAAAAAGCAACTAGGGGCACAATACCCTCAAAAATGAATCAAATCTAAGCACATTCTATGCCCCCACATTCAAAAAACAAAGTATCTGAGCACTGAAATACATGCTGTGGTGCACAGGGTTTGCCTTGGGTCAGAAACTTAATACTGATAAAAGCAAACCCAGTTACTAGCCCTCTAAAGAATGATTTTTCCATCATTCTAAGCTTCAGCTCAAGAACTTGCTCCCACAGCACATATAAAGTACACCTCAGCTAACATGCAAGGAAACCTGCAAAGTCAGTTTACCAAGCAAACTTTAGCCTGTACAGTATTTGAGTTAAGTCTGAGCTTCTTCTTTCTGAAGGGGTATCTTACCAATCTTTGTATCTATTCACAATGCAGTGGAATAGAAGTACTTTCAATGAACATGTACATGAAATATAAAAGATGCCAACTGGGGTCAAAAAACAAAAGTAGAAGGAAACAAATTTAAAATGGATAAAAAAGGAAATGTCTTTAAAGAAGTCTATAATCAAAGGTATCAACTGTTCCAGGACTCTAAAGGAATAGAGTAGGGTATTTAAAAGAAGAAGAGTCGAATCATGACAGCATTTCCCATTCAATAACTCAATACCTTCAGAAAAGGCATTTTCTTACTACTAGGTGGATCATAAAGAAGTTACTGCAAAATGGAGAACAAGACACAAGTGGTTAGGGAGCTTAAGCAGCACTAATGACTTATTCTGTAAGGCAGTTGCTATTTTGCCACGTACTGGTAGTCACAAGTATGTTTTAGTCATGGGTCTACTGCTGGGATCTACACATGGTAAGAGGAAAATGGTGAAGGGTAACCCTTTCCCTGTCACCTACCTATTTTAGCTGGAAACACATTTACCTAACTCCCTCCAATACCTCCAAAACCTCCAAATCTACTATGAATCATTAGATGGCCACTTAGACCTTACCTGGCTGGAACACCTTGTAATAGGGGCTGTAGGCCACATTCAAACCACCAAGTTTTACAGTGATCTCGTATCTCCCAGCCCTGCGCACAGTGAAGGCCACTTTCACCACATTGGAATTAGGCTCCTGAAGAACTTCCTGGGTTACAGGAATATCAATTTCTAGCTCCACATGGCAGATGTGAACTCGCAGCTCCACAGGCCGGCGAGCAGGGAAGGGTTGCCCATTTTTATAAAATAACTGCATGGGAAATGGAGAAGTCCAGGTCAGCAAAAATATGCAGTACACAGAGGAAGAGAATGCAAGTCGCCTTGGGGAAACAAGGGCAAGAACCTCAGCTCAGCAAATGAAACAAAATTAAGAGCCAGCTCCGTCACATAGGCTGTGATCTCTGAAGCAAACAGAGCACAAGTGGTCATTGAACAGCCTCATTCTCTTTTGTGCTGGGGTTCAAATGAGTGCCCTGGAAAGAACATGCCTCTAGCCATTTCTTCTCTGCACTGTTAGTGCAATACCAGAGCAGAAACCAAGAGGACCCACTAGCAAAAGGAAAAAGGCAAAGCCACACCCTTTCAGAGAAATGAAGCCGATCTTGTCCATTTGTACAGCTAAGCTCTGGAAAAGCTCTCACCAGTTTGTTACAGAAAACAGTGTGGAGAAGATGCTGACCTAAGGAGCTGACCCAGTCTGTACTGTTAAGAAGCATCAGCATGAAAACATGTTAGATAAAAATCACAGGCAGTTCAATCACAAAGTGATCTGACAGACAATTTCAGAAGGTAACATACCTCGATCAGTACTTCCTTACAAGGAAAGAATTACACTTTAAAACTCTATGTGCATGGCTCCTCAAGAGCTGGCAGCTTGTGGGCTAGATCCTGCCTGCCATCTGCAGTCAGCAAAAGGTTACTATTATTCCCTGTTTCTAAATGAGGGAGGGCGTGGGGCCTGAAGTAGTATGTATTTTGACCGTCAGTGAGAGAAACCACTGCATGCAACAGCTACTGTTAATGAATAAAGGGCTAAACAAATGGGAGACAAGCATGAAGTGGAAGGGCATGTTGCTAGAACTGCCATGAGAGTCAGCAAGGTGAAGGGAATAAATTTAAACAGCAGGAACAGAACAAGCCCCTTTCTCCTCAGGTTTTTCACTGCCTGCCCTGGATCTAGAACTCCTCACTTGCCCTCAAGCAGAAGGGTTTCCCTCACCTTCCTGAGAGGGATGGGGCATGGCAACCTAGCTGAACATTTCTTCTTATTTTGATACTCTTCTGGGTGGGAAAATTGGGGCATAAAGGTGGGCACATGAGCCCAGCAAAACCTGTTCAAACTTTCTCCACACAGCTCCAAACTCCCAGTGTTCAGGTCCCTCACCCCTCTTATTTGTATAGTTGTCCTATTGTCCTAGACATGGCCTTTTGGGACTGGAGAGAAAACGAGTCCTTGGCAGGCTTTTCCAGGTCAGACAGAATAACATTCAGTTTTGGAGGAACAGGGAGTCACCATGAAGCTTCACAGCTCTTGCGTTGGTAAAATGCCCACTCCCACACTCCCAACCTCAGCTGCACAACCACAAGATAGCACCAAGTCTGTTTAAGGCAAGGCTCGGCCCACTCACTTCCCAGTAAAGGAAGCAGTAGATAGGACAAGCCTCATCTCCTCTGCTCCTCAGAAGATTCTAAAGAGAGGGAGGTAAGATTTTAAAGAGTGCAAACCTCAGATATGCACTTACAGAGTTCTGCAACAGAGTTACAGGGGGCAGAAGACAAACAGATAACTTTCCTACTCCTAAATTACATCCAGCTTGTCCCCAACAAAAAATATTTGAAGAGCCCATCCCTAACTCAGAACTCTGTTCCTGCCCCCAAAACTGCATGGAAACAGAAATATTCCCTTACATGCACTCGGAAGGCCATGCTATGGCCCACCTCATAGGGGTCCTTCCAATCCCAGGAGATTTTGCAGGACCGGGGATCCAAGTAGTTGCCTCGCACGTAGTCATAAATAGTTCGCTCCCCTCGGCGTTCCCGGTCCTCATGCTGAAGGAAGCTGACTATACGTGCGGCAAGCTCAAAGAGGAACTTAATGGTGAAGAAGAAAGCTACCACAGATATCGTGATCCCACCTGCAGCAAGGAGAGAACAGAGTGTGGTTGCAGCAGCATGGCTCAGTCAGGTACCAAAATCCCCTCTACATCAGCTCAAGATACTTTTCATTAATGAAATTCTACTCAATTGCAAATTAGGTGTTTAAGACAGAAGCTATTGTGTGAACACTTACAGTCTGTGATAATGCTAAAAGGTTAGAGAATAACAAGTCCCTTAAAAACTCTGCAAATGACTGCAAACAGAGGAAATAGGTAAGGGTGGTACAGAGTCCTGGGTATGGCTAGCAGATATCCCAACAGAAGCATGGAATTCCCTTTCAGCTGTGAATTAGCACTACAGAGATTCCTTCAAGGGATACAGTCATATAGCCACACAACCCCTGCACATCACATTAAGGCTGGATTAAGAAGCATCACAGAGACAACCCTGCACTAGTTCTCAAAAGAAAAAGTAACAGGATGTCTTAGGAATGAGGTCAATGGAAGAACTTTAGTAACAAGAAAGTGGAGAGGCAAGTCTGCCAGGTGGAGAGCACAGTGTGGGGTGACAGTAACTTCATGTTTGTTAGGTAGACTGATTAAGATGAAAGCAGAGGCCTTCAAGAAACCATTCTAAAGCCTATGGAGAGATCATCAAATACAGTGGCAACCTTTCCTTCACTTACCAATAATGTAAAACATCAGGTCCCTTCGGTGAGACACACAGCCGAGGATCACAGCTGCATCTAGAACACAAAATAGGCCAAGTCCAGTCCAGTGACTCTTCCTCACACACTGCCCTAATTTTAATCTACGATTCCTCAGACAAATACCTACTGATCATCTATCTTCCTCTACAAGGGCATCCCTAAAGCATTATTCCATGAGACTGTGAAATATGCAAACAGCACAGCATGCTACAAGGAATAGTTCTCCATCACAGACTGCCATTTAGATTCAGGGACCTATAAGGAGGACAACATGTTATCCTCAGAAAACAGTGAGAGCAGGCTCCAGGTACTGCAAAAAGGAGCTAATTTTTGCAGGATCACCAACTCTGACAGCAGAGGCCAAAAGCCACTCATCCAAAAATCTCACACCTACTTGCTTCTGCAAGTCACAAAGTTAACTTCTAGTCTGCCATGAAAGCACATCACAGAGCCACCATCAAAATGGACAGAAGCTGACCCTCAATCAGTAACCTTAGAAAAAGCTATGGAATAGAAGGGTTGCAAAGACAACAATCCCCATTTGTTCAGAACAAACAAAATCCTTCTAGAGCAGAACTGAATCAATTTTTTGCATTGTAACTCTACTATGGAAATTATGAGTCCAACTAGAAAACAGTCCATCTGTATTTTCCTACTCAGTTCTGCAAAGTGAAGCCTCTCCACTGAAACTCTCGCTGATCAACACACAAGCTAAAACCTTGGTTCTATACACTATTAAGATTACAGCAATTTTTAGAGACACCAACCTAGAATCAAGCTCTCACCAAGGGTACTGCTAATCAAACATGTAGTAAAAAGACCACACCCAAAACAACAACATGTTGTTTGGTTGCTAAGACATAGCTGACAGATGGAACAAGAGCAGCAGCAAGGAACATGTGTGACAATTAGACAAACAATTTGGCATACGCTAATGCATAGAATATAGCTCGCCACGTCACCATTCAGTTAGTGAGAAGCCACATTGTGCATTCAAGCTGCTTTTTTTTTTTTTTTTTTTTTTTTTAAACAAACACAAAAGGGGAGTTATTCATCTGTCATCTCAACAGCAGCAGCAATGGACATCAGCATGCAGAAAGTTTAAATGAGGTACTTCCCACCAACAATAGCCATAACTTTCCAGCCCAGCAAATCCCCTTTGCTGGCCTCCAAACATTCCATCCCTCCAATTAAATTGCAATCACATACCTTTATACAAGTGCCCACGTTCTAAAAGCCAAAAGGGGGTACCTATTCTTCAGCATCCTTTCTCTTTGTGCCCAACACTGGGGCAAATGTCAGCAAGAAGAAGTCATAGAGAAGCCATTCACAGAAAGAGAAACTTCTAGAACTTGCATCACAGCACAACTGCTGAAAGGTGAGGACCTGAGCACAGCAATTTCTTCCTCTTTGTGGAAAACGGTTGTCCTGCAATGCTGCTCCCTGTAGCCTGTTGGTTGTTAGCTTCCCTGGAAAAAGAAAAAAAGAGCAAAAAGTTTGATCTCTCCACTGTTGTGGACAAATCTATCAAGTTGAAACACGTGAGAGGTGTAAGATGCAAGAGTATTGCTATACGTCAAATCCATAGGAGGCACTGCTGTTGACAAGTTGCTAGGCTTCACCATATCCTCAACCTCCACCTGCCATAATCTCATTTCATTATGTGACCCCTTGAAGCTATCAGGTTCAAGACGGAACAAAACACATCCTGCCTCCATAGGTTTCATCCAGCTCACGGGTTTCATGGAGCAGCTAAGAACCCGTGCGCTATTCATGAGGAGAGCTAAGGATCAGGTACCACTACAAGCCTTCACAACCCACAAAATGTCATGTACTATTCTCAGACGGATTTTGCCCAGATCTAGAGGGCTACTTATAATCAAGTCTAAAACAAACCAAAACAAACAAAGTTCTCGGACCCCAAAGTAAACTAGATAATTTTTTCTGCTGCTGTTGTTTTAGGTGTTCAGGAAAACAGTACCCTCATAAGGCATTTCAGTTTCAGCAGCACTATCCACTAAATCACAGTTTAGTGTCAGGATTGAGATTAAAAAAATAAACATCTAAGAGCAAGGATTGATGCAGCCCACAAAACCGAGGACGTACACCAGAAAAAAAGCCACAGAGCCTACACAGTTGGTATCCACTCATTCAGAACACAGATTATATAAAGGAGTGAGAATGAAATGGACAGACCCAGGCTCGGTACCACAGCAGCTGTCTGTAAAGACAGTCACCTCTTCTGGTGATCTAAGTGATGTGCTCCTCCTGCCTGCCATACCAACACCTCAGCTGCCACTTCCTCCTTACTCCCCCCTCTTCCACCTTCCTCTTCAGATGTCTCTTCTTTTCTTCCATCCCAATAATCACACAGATCTGGCTGCCTTTGCACACTTACACTAAGCTTTCTAACACGTATGAAAACCGACAGGTAACTGCAGAGCTCTTTGCACTGTAGAAGCAGATAGACTCTCTCTGTCTTTTCCTCCTCCACATCTCAAGGAAAATCCCACCCACTCAGCTATTTTCTTCTTCCTCTGCTTGAGCGAACAGTGTTGCAGCCCTCAGGACATACGTTCTCATTTTTCTCCTAGATGAAGCTTCAGGTTCCTAAACTCATATCTCTGTGTATTAAGAATTACAGACCTAGCAATTTCCTTGATGTTTTAGTTCTTTCACAGTACATACCCAAGATGTGCTACAAATGCCTGGTTGAAACTCTGCTCCAGCTTGGCCTGGCTGTGGAAGGTGTGTAATGGCTCCTTACACAGCTGAGGAATTTCTCAGAAACTTAACAAAGTTTGGAAATCTATGAGATCTCCCTCCAGCATTTTACAGAACCAGTCTCTTCATGTCACCAAAAAAACATCAACGCAAAACATGCCCTGTGGGTTCATCTACCCAAGCTATTTCTGCCTGTCCATAACTCCTCTCCTTCTGTAAAGCATACCACATGTCACACAGCCTCTCTTTTGACAGTACAAAACCAGAAAGAGCCATAATTTCCACTATAAGGGTTTTTAAGTCAATTGAAGCCTGAGTCTCTTGATCCGGATTGCAGAATTTCAGAGCTTGCTGGACACAGGGGATTAGTTATCTCCCTCAATCAGCACTGCAACTTCTCATTATATTACCTCATGAAATGGTAAGCAAGACACCAAGTCAGGTGGCCACCAGAGATGAAGTGGCTATCAGAATCAACTTCCCTCTAGTGATACACACTGCCAGAAGCTTTAAGGATGCTCTTAGAGCCAGGACACATTGGGGTAAAGAACCTAGTTGCGAGTAGCTGGTATCCAAGATATGTTGCCACTCATCAGAATGCAGATCTAAATTAAAATAGTAACTGTGCTTAGAACTGCCAACTAACAATCTGGGAAACAAATTCTGAAAATCAGCAATATAATGTGCCATTGTAGACAGGCTGGAAAAAATGCTGAATTGTCCGACAGGTCTTAGTGATCTTGATCCAAGGACAGAGTAAGCAATGGTCTCCTGCCATCTGCAGGGAAAATGGGGATTTGGAAAGCTTCACCTTGGTTTGACTCAAGGAGAATTACTGGCATAATCGGGACAGAAAGCATGGAATCATAAAATAAACTATATTAGCGCCATTGCTTCTCTCAAGTCAGCAAGAAAAGGAAGGCCAGTAATGGGAATACATTATGTCTATATTACTGCTGCTGTGAAGCCAGAGGAATACAGTGCAAAGCTCCAGAAGGAAGCATAAGTATAGCTGCACATACAAAACAATCAATAACACAGTAATGGCACATTCATGTGGCTACAGGTACAAAGCAAGTTGGGGGAATGCTATACAGAACTGATTTACTGAGGTCCTAGGAAATCTGTTGTGCCTTGGGTTTTTTTCAATGCACTAATAAATTTAGCTTCCTTTCTTCTCTCCCCTGACAAGTTCCAAAATTAAGAAGAAAGACAGGTTTAAAACCTTTCTGCAGATTGGTAGTACCTCATCCAGCCAAGATGAGAGAACCCTTATTTTCTGTGCAGAACATCCTCTCCATCCATGTGCACAAATGTCCACCACCAATGGCACGTGCATCTCATGCCACACACAAGATGGTAATTCTCTTTTGAGTGAAAAGGCACAGTATTTTCTCACACCAAGTAAAGCATGCACAAACCAACAAACAGGAATGCCCATGGAAACCTAACTTTAAAAGACACAGAAGACTGAAGAGTCAGCGCAAAAGGCACTAAGCAGACTCTCAGCTGTCAAGGACAAAAGCCACATCAATGGCCAGTGTCCATACAAAGCAGTCATTCTCTCATCAGGGCTAGAATGTCATATGCATTTACACACAAGCCAAATAAAATAGTGGCAACAAGAAAAAAAAATATGGGAGACTTTTGCCAACCACCTAAGTCTACAGCCTTTTCATTGCAACTGAACCACCAGCAGGGCTGTCAGCTCCTAACTGTCCTCCTCAAATAGAGCAAGCCAGTCAGATAGCAACTTTCTAGCCATCTAGTCTCATCTTGACACCAGATCTGCTTCCCAAGCCACAACAACATTCAGACACTTGCCACTCTACATGCCTGTGGGGACAGTAAATCACTCCCTTCCTCCTCACTTATTTCCTTCAACCAAACCACTTGGGTCACTTAAGCAGCATGAGTGGAGCTCTGCCAATTGTGTTTCTTCACCCAACAATAAGTCTGATACAATCACCCAGGTGAAAAGGTCAGTCTCCTTCTGGTCTAATTTTCTTCCTCATTGTCTAATTTTCTCAGTCAGCTGTACTGAGCCTAGTCACTGTACAGGCCAGCACTTCAGGAAAAGCCTCCTGCATAGTACCGCACTGGCTGCATAGCTGCTTTTTCTGACCAGCACACTAGATAAAACCAGTTGCATTTGGAAGACACCAATAGCTACAAGTTCTCACTAATCCCAGAACCGTGCATGAGAAAGATAACTGGAAGGTCTCTCTCTCACCCTTCCCTGCACAGGGCACTGGAAACCAAGTACCCAGGACTAGCATGAGAACTTCGAGAATGTTTCCTTACATGTGCAGAAAAGATATTTTGGATCAGACTATACCATTATGGCTGCAGAAAGCATAACTGAAATTATGCTCCCTTATTAAGGCCTCAGGTCACAACTGTTAGCAAGCTCTACAGATAATGACATCCCACCGTTTTTCACAAAGAAGCTCACGAGCTAGAGCGGAGCAAAGCTAGCATCACATTAATTCTTCAAAACATGTCAGCCCAGCAAGCGTAAGAAAGTGGGCTGAAGACCTGAGTGACCTCGTAGCTCCACAAAGCAAAAAACAAGTGGGAAGGAGGGCGATCGGTGTGTGGGTTCCTCCTGCAGCCCGCACCAGCTGTAGCTCGGTGGGGCCACCAAGCCCCGCGGCCTTTCCACAGGCGCCAACCCCGCAACCCCCGCGACACGCCACCCATACAGCGACAGCGCCGTGCAGAGGGCACGGCGCTACCAACAGCGAAAGGCAGAAGC
>NW_020799101.1:25664694-25673406 GCF_003259725.1 Athene cunicularia | reverse complement strand
CGCTGGTCGTCCCCGTGTCCCGCTCGGGACCTGATCCCGGCTCAGGCCGCTCCGCCGCTGGCCCTTCCCTGCCGCCTCCCCCCCCCAGGAGTGCCTGTGTTTCTTTGCAGTAATGAGAAGGACCGGGCGAAAGCCCCCGCGAAGAAGAAAGAGGACCCGAGTGCCATCAAGGAGCGAGAGGTGTAAGTGCTGCCGACACTTTGGGCAGGCAGGGAGGGAGAGAGAACCGGCCGGCTCGGCTGCAGGCTGCAACCAAAGGCGTTTCTGAGCAAAACTGTCAGAGTAGGAAATGGTGCCCCAAACCAAGGGATTGGGCTTAGGAGGGGGCTGGAGACCTGATAGGTCGCCATCCCACACTGCCTCGTATTGTTTCTGCTCATTACTCTTCTTTCTGTGCAAGCTGTAGGATTGACTATGTTGTTAATTGCAATTAACTGATTTGAATTATTTGTCTTCCTCGCAGCCCCCAGCATCCCTCTTGCTTATTCTTCCAGTATAACACACAGTTGGGCCCCCCTTATCATATCCTGGTTGACACTAACTTCATCAACTTTTCCATCAAGGCCAAGCTGGACCTAGTGCAGTCAATGATGGACTGTCTCTATGCCAAGTGTGAGTGTCTGCATTACTCGCAGCTTCTTCTGGACATAGTGCCACAGCGTGCTTATGGTGTGCTTTATCAGTCTCATACCACTAGCTGAGAATAACAGAAATCTTGAAAAAATAATATGTGCTGTAATCAAGCTCATTGTTCATGGCTATGGTAACCATAGAACTGTCTCTGGTTTCAGTCAGACAATGGTTTTAAATTCTAATCTCAACAAAGGTCAAGCATTAGTAACTTAAAAATCTAACATTATTATGGCATGGTCAAACTCAGTGGGTCTGCATTTCATTACTTTGAAACTGTACCAGTTCTCAAAAGTTTAAAACTGTAAGTAATACATTACAGAGTTCCATGACAGTTCCTGGGCATGTGGGCAATATCTAGGGGTCTGTGAAGAAATACTAAGAAATACTGCTTGGTTTTAATATGGGCTTTCTTTGCATGTAGGTATTCCATGTATCACAGATTGTGTGATGGGTGAAATTGAGAAGTTAGGACAGAAGTACCGTGTGGCATTAAGGTAGGTGCAGGGTGTTCTTCTCTGTTTCTAGAACTTAATGTTTTAATGTAAATAAAAGCACTTTCCCTGAAGGTGCTCTTGCAGTAGAGGATGGTTATGTTGTTGCATAAGACTTGGTTTTATTTCTCTGGCTGTATGAGAATGGTATGATGGCTCAAGTTTTAGATTTTTTTTTTTTCAAAAATAAATACTGGATATGAATGCACAGTATTCATGTGTAAATCTTTTTCCCCCCCCTAAGGCTTTTAGAATAACACTTCATCCTGTTTCTCAAAATATATATAGATTTTTTTTTTAATTATAGAAATTGCTAAAAATAAAGACGGTCTTATGGAACCTTTCACTCATGCCTCATATTATTCTTGTAGGAGTAGATAGCATGATAATCTAGAGCCAGGTTATTGTGTGATCTGTACAAAACTAGTCCAATGTGGTTCCTGCTCTCCAGGTGTACCAGTCAGATGTACCATTCTTTACTTTTTATTTTGGCCTGTTGTGTTGTAAAGTATCCAAGTGCATCAAATAAACAGCTTTGATGTTCCCTTCAGAGAGGAGTTGAAGTGTTGCTATATACAGAGATCAGATACCAAAAGAACATCTAGTTCTTCCCACAGATCAATTGTTTCAAATGACTTTGTATGCAAGAGCCTAACATTGTAGGGATCTTGAATTCAGCTAACAAGTACTAAGAAATACTTAACCTATAATAATTAGCCAGACACACTGCATTCTTTTTTGTTCCTCATTTCAGTTGACTGTTGCGTACCATTTCCTCCATCCCTTCAGCCCTTGTTTTGAGAATAACATGCTGTATATCACAGAAAGCGGCATTACTGTTCCTCCGTACTGTGTTACTGAACACTCTGGTCTGATTGCTGTGATGCTGCCTTATGTGTCCCCACAGAATTGCCAAGGACCCTCGGTTTGAGCGCTTGCCATGTGGGCACAAAGGAACCTATGCAGATGACTGCTTGGTACAGAGGGTCACTCAGGTATTTCTGTTTCTGAAATTTTCTATACTATGCTAACATACTAAAATTCCTGAACCCTCCTAGTTACTGAAAACTTTAATTTCCCACAAAGTAACTGTAAAATCTCACTTAGAGGCAGTTTCAGTCCCTAGCACAACTTTATTTGGAGCAAGGTATAGTCTTCCCTGTTGTATGGGACAGCATCAAGAAGCACTTGGATGGGAAAGCTGTCAACTAGGAAGGCTCGACAGACTTCGGATGTTTTTGTGAGTCTGTTTTGAAGAGCAGAAAGATGTTACTAGTGGAATTCTGTACAGGTCCTAGTAATGCCTTGCTAAGGACTCAGCCCTTCTGTTTTAAATGAGCTCACTGAATAGAAGCTTTTGATCAGCTTTGTATCCTTTCTGCAAGTTCACTGGTGTTGAATCTGACTCACCTCCTTTTTTTGCAGCATAAATGTTATATTGTGGCTACAGTGGATAAAGAACTCAAGCGGAGAATACGAAAAATCCCAGGAGTGCCTATAATGTATATTTCCAGGCACAGGTAAGGGATCTCTGACAGAGAGGAACATTGCCTGGTACAATCCTTGCCTGACAGGGAAGGATTCTCACCACATACTTCTCTTGCATTGTCTGTAGTGCGGGTTGCAGTAAAGGGCCTAGTGTTTGCACAAAAGTAGAAGTGTTTGCACAGAAGTAGAAGTACAGCTGCTGCTGGGAAGAGACTGGTCACAGACCCAGTTTTATTGCAGTCTACATGTTCCCTTGCTTTTGCCTAGAAAACTAGTTTCCCCGAGGCCAGTGTTTCCATAGATCAGTTTTGCTTACCAGCAGCAGGACTACCAAGCAAATGCATTCTAGAGGTTCTTGAGGAAAAGAACCATTCTTGATCCATAGTCTTTAGTAGTTTTGTGTACCCTTGGCGAAGTGATTGAATTTGCTTCTTAGCTGGAAACCAAACCAACTTGGAAAGATGCTAGTGCAGCAATTTCAATGCAACAGATTTTTTGAGTACCTGCGAGTACCGGCTCACTTCATTTATTTTTTTTTTTTTAAATGCAATAGGACCATTGATCTACTGTAAAAACATTTGCTTAAATTCATTTCCCATTCCTTCCAAAGAACTTGTAAAGCCTAGAACAAGAAGACTTTACTCACCTTTGTTTGTCATCTTCAGTGTTATTTCTTCTACATAATGTACAGCCCCGAAGATTTATCTTGCACTGAACCCATGCCAAATTGTTTCACAGTATGGTAGGTATGTTTGGTAGCATGATAAGGAGAGAAGTCAGGATGTGCAGAGAAAAGGGTTAGTCTTCAGATGGGATGGGAGAGGCAGTTGTGCTGGAAGTGGAGACAGTGAATCTAGTAATATGCAGACAGAACAGTATGTCAGAAATGAGGGGGTTGATTGCTGTAAATATATAAAGTCTTAACTGTCTATAATTAGAAGGTGGCTCAGAAGATTTTTTTCTCTGAAAACATCTTTGCCCCTTATTCACTGTGGCCATGAATCGTAAGTTGAATGGCCAAAGTTTTGTTCTTCATTGTGGCCTGCTCTTAAATCCAAAGTCAAATCTTACAAAAACACCATCTTTTTCCTGAGTTGCTCCTGAGATGCTGAGTTTTTGAGATGCCTGATTTCTGAGTTTGAGGTGAAGGATAACAGTAACCTTATGAAAGCTTTTCACTTTTGGAAGTAATATTTTTCTTCCTGGGGATCTGAGCTGCAGATAGAAATGCAACAAAGCTTCTTGGTGTTCAGTCTGCCTATAAGCCTGTTGTACAGGGAGGGGAGCAATGTGGAGTAGGTTGTCCTCATAGGTTTTCCCTCTTTTTTTTTTTTTCTCTCAGGTACAATATTGAGAGGATGCCAGATGATTATGGAGCTCCTCGATTCTAATCTGTCCAGCCAAGCCCTTGATGCCAGGACCCTCAGCCAGGATAAGGGTCCTTCTGGTTCCAACCCTCCTGCTTTCTTATTTGCTGGGACTCTGCTTGTAGGACTATGGGTGACATTGAACTGACTTCATAGACTTGTCCTTCTAAGAAAAAGCTATTTGGAAGAGTCTGCTTTTAATCATCCTCGTTCTGACTTGGCCTGATCACCTAGAGCTGGGAGAAGCATATGGAAAAGAGAGGATGGTAGTGCCCACAACGTGCATGACTCCCTCTTCATTGGCATCACCGGAAAAAGTTATTTCAGTATTCCAAATTAAATATTGATGGTGCAACTCTGGCTGAGAATGAAACCACAGAAATTTTAAAAGCTTATTGCTGCACGTGCAGCAAGACAAATATTCCTCTGGGAAACTCCTTCACACCTGTCCCATCAGCAAATCAGAAGCTTATGTTCTGTTGAAGAACTGTCAGATCTGCAGCAGCTGGTGTGCCTTCTCTGGACCAGCAGTCTGGAAGGTTTTAATTCGGAATCGATGGGCTTCTATTCAACTGTAGAGTGAATGAAGTTTGGTTAAGTGTCCTGCTCAGATTCTCGTGTCTGTACTGGGTTAGCTGACAACCCAGTCCTTTTGCTTACATGCAGAGTGGTGAAGGCAGGGCAGGGTTGGGTCAAGACAGATCTCTCCCTTGTTTGCTTGGCACCTATGCACCTCAAACACTTCTCCCTTTTGTTAGGTGTCAGGGAAGAGGAGGAATATATCAAACTGTGACAGGAAGGCATCAAACTGGGAAAGGTGTTAATGTGGACTGGGAGCAGAGTCAGTGAGGGGAAATCAGAGCAGTGGTTGTGGGCCAAGAGAGCTTCAGAGACCTGCAGTGTTTGCTGCTGGAAAGGAAGTGGTCAGAGGAAGGAAGGAAAAGAGATGGTTAAGCCACATGGAGAGATACAGGGCAAAAATATTTCAAAGTTATAACTCTGCATTCTTATATCTTCTCCATTACTTTTTAATTTTTAGCAATATAATTTGCTCTTCTGATCTCTGCTTTGCAGTGAGGAGAACTGTCTTAAGACTGAGAGGTGAGAGACAATACAAGGCTTACCAGGGGCCAGCACACTGACATGTGCTTCCTGGCCAAAATGCTGGAGTTGAGGTACAGTAAAGGGAGTAGTCCAAAAATATATATTGGTATAATAAATAAAATTTTCAAACTTTAGTAGAGCTCTTATCCGATGGTGCCTTAAACTGGTTTCACTGCAGAGAATAGCTGAACTCAGCTGTTTGTATGCTGGACAGCATACCCTGACGATAATACCTCTCTTCTGCTAATCATTTCCTGTCCTCGGGAAATGCCCTGGTGTGCTAATAACTTTCTTGCTAGCACCCTGCCTCTACAGATACTGCAGGTAAATTTGGGAACACACCAGACTTACCCCTTGTACTAACTCTTTGCTTGCTACAGGCTCACCTACTAAACTCATTGTCGAAATAACAGCATGCTGATGCTTTTAAAACATAGCCTCTTCCCAGCTATCACAATTGAAGTTTATCTTTTCCACCTCCAGCTAGAAAGAGGTTAGCTAACAACCCTGAGATTTTACACTCAGTATATAATTATATATTTCAAAAGTGGTGGTATTAGTTTTCTTTCAATCCCAGTCACATTTCTTTAAGGTAAATCTTTAAGTATTGCCATAAACACTTGAAGACTGTGTTTAGTCAAATGAGGACTGAGAAACAGTTGTAGGATTAATGTGTGTAACTTGGTTTTCATAATATTTCTAGTTTTGAAAGACTTCTTCAAGTACAGAGTTAACTAGAATTGTGCAAATAACTTCACTTGAATTAACCTAAAGGGAAGGAGACTGGAGAAGAAAGAAACAGACAGTCATTTGATAGAAATCTTTCTGGCACTGCTAAAGAGGTCAAAGGCAGAACAACACAATGAATTTGGGAAACACCTGCCAGCAGAATGCCTGTTGGAGGGACTTAATGAAAATACACGTATGTAGCATCAAGTGTAGGTAGGAGTCAAAGCAAATGTGCGCATTTACTGAAGTCTTTTACTCCTTAAATTAACATTCCTTGTAATCTGCCTTGTTTTAATAACAAGGAGGAACCTGGAATAGGCATAAGGCAATTGCTAAAATAGTGTTAACAGGATTGGAGAATGAGCAGCAGGAAGAAAGTACTGGCAATAAACAAACCCCTCAGGAAGTTTTAATTGAGTATAATTGGCAAGACAGAAAATACTTGGGTATTAGCTCAGAGAGCCTAATCAGAAGAGAAAAGGGACAAGAAAGGACCACCTGAGTCATCAGCTGCTTCCCCTGCAGTCCCAGGGAACCTGTGTACCAGACACTTGCTTCAAAGGAAAATATTTACTCCATGCACACCGTGGCATCCCATCCTCAGATCTAACTTACAGTATGTCAAAAAGGAGGAAAGATCATTATAACAGGAAAGAGTTTGGTAAGCAAGAATGCTTTGATGTTCCCACGAATGTGGAACTCTGCCAGTCCAAACCAGAAGAGAAATTACTTCCTGACTCAACTCTGGCAGTTGGTTTAAACCTGCACATGAGTTAAATACCAAACAGATGCCTGCAGTGTTTCAGTTACTCTAGGGAACCCAGCCTCCCTGCTAACACCCTGTCTCTTGCTGAAGCCAGTTTCCATAGCTTCAGAAGGCAGAATAATTGGAAAAGTCACAGAAAGGTCTGAAGTTGTGGAAAGAATGGGAGAAAATTATTTCTCCTTTCTGGGGGTCACCAGAAGGCCCAAGCCTGCTGCAGCGTTACCACCAGATGAAGAAACTTAAGCTGCTGATCTTAATATGCAACACTGGTTAATTGAGGGATAACTGAAATGTGGTAGATTAGCATTTAGAAGCAGAAAGAGCATGAGCTATTTTAAAAATTAACTAAAACCAGCATGATGATATACGGTAATGTTAGAGACTGTCAGAGAATAAGAGGGCATAATGTGGATTTAACAGGGTTGCTTTAGGACAAGGTAACCTTGGGTAAAGCCAGTATATCATGACTGGCAGGAGTCAACTCTACTGCTGTCCAAACCAGATTTGGGTATTGACAAAAGCATCTGTCAAGTTATTTGGAAGTTACACTTTGGCCTCTATGATGTAGGCTGGAAAACAATTGTTACTGAAAATAGTTGAGTACATGTGTTTCTTCATAAAGGAAGTAACAGGTTTCTTTACAGTATTGAGTAACCACAACAAACAGCAGGAATATTGGGAGAGACCTGCCTGCAGGAAATAACTGATTTGAGTAAACTGATCACAAGAGAAATTTTGAGTGAGTCAATCAGGAGGATAAATCAAAGGGTGATTGCAATGGGAATTCCCTGTTTTAAGAGGACAGACTTTTGAAAGCTTAGTTGATGAGTAAACTAGCCCAAAGAGCTCAGGGTTATAAATGTTAAGTATGTGTACAATGTGGAGGAGATGGAGGCTAAAAGTGCAAATGCTGTCTGTAAGTCATTCACTGCAAAGGAAATCTTAGAGGACCACCATGCTAGACAGAAAAGGATCAATAAATACCTTTATATGAAAGGATACTATAGAAAATACAGTACTATGGGTATTAAATTAGTTAAGATAGCTTTTTTTAAAAGATTTTAATCTCATAACTTGAGTTCACATTCATGTTGAAGCTTTTCCTGTAGATTCATGGTGTATCACCTCTGGATTCCCTGGAATTTAACAACAAATGAAGTCCAGCTTTTCCAGCAGAGAGGACAAAGCTTTTCTTCTACCTAAGAGTCTGCTTTTCCTGATTTTTCTACCTGAAAAATCTCTATACTTTTCCTCTAACACTTGCCTTTCTTTACTGGCCAAGGATTCTTCATTCACTAGCCATGAACTAGAGATTGAACATGACAAAAAAATTGGTCAGGTTTTCTGTATTTGGGAAGGAGGGACGGTGCCCTGCTGACAAAAACTAGCGACTAGGCTTTGCTGCCCAGCTATTAAAATTCACACATACAAGCCCTCATGTCTTTTCTTCTACAATGAGAGATAAGTAATTTAGCCAGTTAGCAATGATCTGTGCACAGAATATACTTTTATGTTTAACTCATACTTCAGTGTGGAAAGAAACACAAGAAAAAATTCATTCCTGCTCCTCAGTGCAGTTGCTTCTGTAATGGATGAAGCAATTTCATACATCTGCTGCTCCATTCTCATTTTTGCCTCTCAGGTGTATCACCAGCACATTCCCTGAGAACAAACCAGAATTTTTAATCCCTGTCTAGGGAATGGGCCACCTGCCATCACCTCCATCCCCACGCAGGGGTTCTGCAACGTTGTTTATGCCCCTTTACGTTCGAGTGCCTTTCCCGAGGCCCAGCTGAGCTGGATTTAGGGCTGCAGTCACTTCACCCTTTGATAGCTCCAGTTATTTAGCTCTGCTATCGCACCTCGGGTCACCGATACCGGGTTCGCTGTAGCCGCCGGGGGCTGGCGACGCCCGCTCCTGGCCACAGTCGTTGGCGACGAAGGCGCAGCCCCTGACAGGAGCTGTGGGCAGGAGCGGAAACATGGCCGCCTCCGCGGAGTAACCGAGGCCACCAGCGCCCCAGCCCCAGTAGCCCCACGGCCGAGCGGAAGGCCGCCGGGCATGGGCCAGCCGTACAGAGCCTCGTCGCCGCCCTACGCAAAATGGAGCCCCGTGCCGGGAGCCGCTCTAGCT
>NW_020799101.1:25600010-25664644 GCF_003259725.1 Athene cunicularia | reverse complement strand
GCAGCCCCGCCGGAGGCCTCGCAGGGTGCCGTCAAGGAGGCCGGTGGTACCGAGCAGCCGGACCCCTCCACCATGACTCCCCAGGTAAGGCAGCGCCCCCTCCGCACTCCCCCCGGCTGGTAGCAGGCAGTCGCCTGGGCAGCGGTGGCGATGAACTGCTGGCGGGTACGAGGTGTTGCGGAAGGCCTTCGAGTAAGGGCAGTTAATAACCACGCCGCATTTGCATAACACTTAAAGGGTTTGGACGCAACCCTTGGACATGCGGGAATGGCATGGCTCAGGCGAGGTTCCCTAAATGCATCTTTATCCAGTGGTTGTTGTTGGCGTGTATCAAATTGTCGTTTTTCAGGAGCAAATGAGCTGTTTAGGGAAAAATCTTAAATCCTGACAGAATTTAGTTTTCTTGCGGGGTTTGCTGGTGTTTAGACAATTGTTTTCCAAAGTACAGCACGTGGGTGACCTGCATTGAACCTCTGCTGACTTCATCTGGGCTGTTTTAAGATGCAGCAGCCTGCTTATTGCACCTTGCAGGATATGTGCCTCTGGTCTTCAGTGATTTCTTCGTTTAGTTTTCTCCCGGCGTTTTGTTTCAGTTGTCTGTCTGATCGTTGTAGAATTGTCACTATTTTAATCTTGCCACACATAGTTAAAGCTCCAGAAGTGTTTCTGTTCATAGTACGCAGTTGCCCTTTACTTAGGCTTACTTACACGTTTTATGCTACACATGCTTGATTTTCCAGCATAAAATTGTATGGGACATTAGAGGGAAATGTTCTGAAATTCTCCTGAGGTGAAAAATATTGTTACTGCTCTGTGCTTTTTATGTGTACACTAGGGCCAAAATGCAAAATGTTCACATGCTTCACTTCATAAACGTGAGCAGTTCCAGTGAACCTGATGTGACCGTTGGTACGCATTAAGTTAGGGACAATCCACTTGCTTAAGGTTAAGCATGCACAAAGATGTGTGCTGAGGTCCTTGGCTATGTTTACAGGTCAGTCAGATTCAGTGAGGCTTTTGCATGGTTTTAGGGTCGGCTTGTAGAGATCCAGCTGCAAGAACAAAGCTGAAGTGCGTGCTTTAATTTTCCTTTATTTAAGCTTAAAATACATCTTTTGTCAAATTGATTTTAGGATTCTGATTTGAAGCTAAGTTTGTAAAAATCCCGTTGCATCATATTGAAGTCACTGACACTTAAAATTTGTTAATCGTTGGGACACCTTTTTAATTGTATCCATTAAAATTTCATACCAATACCTGAATACATTTGGGAACATATAAATTTTAAGGTTGCACCGTATAACTAATTACTGCTTAGCAAAGTGGTGCTTGCAGTTCATGTATTTAATTTTATGAAGGTTTTGGACAGTAGTAGTTGATCTTTTATAGTGATATCAATGACTCATTGAATTTTTGAGTAACAAACCCAAAACCTTGAAAAATCAGGTGTAGAAAGTGATGTTAATTTGGTATTGAGGCTGCTTGATGACTTCTTAAATTATTGAACTCGAGATCAAACAGTAAACTGTAATTCCTCCCCCCTTATGTAGCCTGAAATTTCAGTAATGTTATTCATTTGGTCCTCAACCCCTCTCATTTCTAGAAGAGTCACAAGTAATGCATTATTGTGGTGCACACATAGCAGAAGCAGAATACTGCTGAAGTTTGCGTTGTCTGGTTTATGAGTGTTTACGCAAACAACTTCTATCTTGAGTAGTTTGTTTACTCTCATGCACAATTCAATGTTAATTCAAAAGGAATATGGTACATTGCTGGTAATAAATTTGTTATAACAGATTGATACGATTTTGGCTATCTTAGACTGTAAAATGAGACAGAATTTGGAGCAACAAGTCCTTACACAATGGAAATTGGAAAGCAAAGTGTAGTGATGCTTTCTTGCTAATGATCTTAAAAGCCAAGTAGAGAAATACTACAATTTGTGATTTATAAGATCCTATCAAGCTTTTGTTTAAACTGGCTATTGAAACAATTCTTTCTCCTCTCATCCCACAGTATCAGTGACTGCAGCCAAATAGATCAGTATTCTTAACATAGAAAATATTATGCAATTTGCCATGAGCTAGTGTTTTATTATTTCCCTTTCCTGTCTAAGAATAAGATACTACTCTTTGCCTTGACAATATTGTAAATTTAGCGTAGTTTCTTGCGTGGTGTACAGTTGGATTAAATTGCGGGATTCTTGTGTTTCTCTACAATGAGATGAATCTTTCGTCAAGTTCTGTTAAAATACCTGTGGTATTTCATTAATGTTCCATCTGATTTTGGGTACTGTATGCTGCTATTTATTTACAGTAGTAAACAAATATGTGAGTGCATCTGTACCCATAAATATGCATTTATCTACATCTGTTAAAGCTACCTTAATTCAACCATGTCACCTTTCAGCAGACTGCTGCACTCTTTAAAATCCCCCCTCTGTTTTATAAAGGGTGCTAAACAATTCTTTTGCATTCTTTACCAGAAAAGGACCAAGTGTACCCCAAAGTAAGCATTATGTTATGACCTAGAGTCACCTAAATTCATTTTGAAGTAGCCTTTTGGTGTGGGCTCTGCATTAATGTTTTTGGTGGTATGTCTTGTGGTTAGGAGCTGATAATGCTAGTTTCAGTGTTCCCTGTACAATACAACAGGTGTAGTGTCTTGGTGAGCCAAAGATGGAAAAAGGCATATGTTGATACTGGTGTATTCCTTGGGTTTAAGGATTGTAACTGGACTTGAAGAATGACAGTCATTGTGAGGAGATAAGCACTCAAATAACTGGACTTTTTGCCATCAGGAATTTTCTACACTAGCACCTCTGTTTTGCTCTGACTAAGCTATAGAAATATACCTTTTCACTTTTCTCACGGTTTTCAGATAAAATTTGCAATACATGCGTCACTGACTTAATCTGCTGAAAAAGAATTGATGATAGGGTATTATCATAGCTCTTTATATGAACCCCTGGTCATATTATGAGTTTTAGTCCCTTGTCCAATTGGTATAATGAGGAGGAAACGAAATAGATCCATGGAGACAACAATTTTGTGGCAGTAAAACAGGTGCTCACCAAGCGTAGCATCCAGTATCATCATGGTAGATCACCTTATAATGCCTTTTCAGACGGATAACTGAACCAACTTTTCTATTACTGTGGACGTATGCTCCTTCTTGGTGTTGAAAGATGCACTTATTACACCATGTTGTTGAAGGTTTCTGAGAGAATCCATGCTGGAGTGTGAATGCACATCTTCCACCCAAAGCCATGACAGCTCTTCTGAGTCAATGTTCTTGTTAAAAAGATTCTTGGCAGGAGTTACAGCAGGATCAACATAAAGTCCAAGAAGCATAGCCTCTCCTTTTATTGACCTCATCTTCAAGTTACAGTGTTACAGAAGTTTGGTGGGTTGTTGTTTTTTTAATGTACAATTCCATGTTTAATCATGTCTGCTAGATTGCTACCAATTGAAAACATTGTTCCTGGTTTGAGTGTAAGGTAGGCTTTTGGAGGAAGCTTACACTTCTTTTAAACCTGCTTTAAGATAGAATGGTTCAGTTTTGAGAAATCTCATCAGACAGCACCTAGCACTTTGTTGTTGCCACACTTATATTTTAAAATACCTGCATCTTTTCGATTCTTTTCTGTTTCTGAGTGGGCTTTATATAGGTGTCTCTTAACTGTGCACGCTTGGATGGAAGGGGAGAACAGAGAATATGAAAGATGTAGAGCAGTCACAGATTCTCAGAGGTGGTGAAGTTGACATGAGAGCATAAGAATGGTTGCACTAGGTCAGACCAAAAGTACAGTATATTATCATTCTGTCTTTGACAGTGACTAAAGCAGATGCTAAGAGAATAACTTGAAAATCAACTATGTAGTGATACTTCCTTAAAATATAGGAGCTGCCTTAGCTTCAACTGGTGTCTTTATTTTTAAAACCACTAGATTTTTCTTCTATGAACTTATGGAGCTGTGTCTTGAATCCACAAAATTTTAGCCCTTGCAGTGGTCTCTGGCAGGGACTTCAGTAGCACAAGGCCATGTCAGGTGAAGAGCTGCCTCCTGCATGTTTTAAATGTGTCCTGCTAGTCTGATTTGAGGCCTGATATTTCCTTGTATTAGAGAGATGCAGAACTGATGGTTCCTATTCAGGTCTCTTTTAAGATGAACCACTACTTAAGTGTTGACATACTTATCTTTAGTATTTTGTTCTTTATGTTGGTGGCAGTTTACATTGCTTTGAAGCTCCTGTCATCTGCCTGGATAATTCTAGCCTGAAATATTAAAACTGAAAACTTGATCACTTCTTAAATGGATAACTTTTTGGGTGCATCCGTATCTATTTACCTCTTCAGCTGTTGAATGAATCAGAATTAATGAGAATTCAGAGGCTAAATAATTCTCACTATATGTTGAGAATTATTTAGCCTCTTTCCTTTCCATAGCCTTTTTTCAAACATCACCACCACAGTTGCTCAACTGTCATTTTCACTGTACTTGATGTACAAAGACAGATGAAGAGACATTCCTATCTTTTTCTCTTTGGTGCTCCATTACTCATACCTGTCCTCTATTTTCCCTTCACTTTCCCTAAGTTAGTCTTGTAATAAGTACCTATAGTTGTTAGGAACAAAAAGCACTAGAAAATGGTACTTATTGCATGTCTCTAGTAATTTGGCTAACTATTGGCCATCTTTCTGCCTTTCATTGTTGTTCCCTTTAGTTGTAAGCTCTTTAAGGTTGAAAATAAAATTCTGCTGCAGGTACTATGCCTTACATAGTGGTTTCTGAATTTTGATTTAATCTTCTGACATCCATTGCAATACTGTTGATGATGAAGTGAGTTTTCCCTCAAAATGGATTTAGAACCATCCCTAAAGTGTGATTCTAGTGACTGTCATGAATTAATTTTTCATGGGTTTTCTTGTGAAAGCTGTCTTAGAAAATTCCTGTCTATTGTAGGAACAGCAGCAATACTGGTACCAGCAGCACCTGCTTAGCCTGCAGCAAAGGGCAAAAGCCCATGCTCAGGGCCAGCAGCAAATGAAAGGTCCAGTAGTGAAGGATACATCTGAGCAGAGAGCAAAGACTGAAGAAGGGAAAATGAGTGCTTCAACTCAGCAGTCTGAACCTCCTCCGCTTAATGAATCCCTGCCTCCAGCTTCCAAAGAAGACGAGTCTTCTCTTACATCCAGTGAAACTCAGGTAGGCTTTGTAAAGTGAAGCCACTTCGCTTGTTGTGCTAGGTGGGACAAGGAAACAGAAAAATAATGCCATCAAATTGTCATGTATACTGTGTAATAATAACTGAATTCGATAAAGCCATCTTAAGAGAACATTTGCTAAGTCTGCACCAATTAAAAGAATAAAAATACACTCCTTGTATATAGACTTGTATAGTCACCCACACATGCACCAAGTGAGTCCAAGCTTGACTCACTCAGCACCTTCCCCAATGTCATCATCTTCATCTACAAGAAACACTTTGTGATACCTAAATGCCCAATCAAGTATTGGTAGATAAGGAATGCCGTCTTTAAGACACTATTTCTTAATTTCTCTCTGGCAGTTTGTCAATTTTGGTTCCCCTTCTCTCTCTGTGTTATAGTTTGTCTGAAAGCCAAGATCTTTGCACAGATTATTTTTTTCACCATGCTTAATAACAGTTACTAGATAATGGATGGAGGTCATGATTGATGTTTGAAGATTACTGTAGGATAGTAGATTACCCTGTGGCATGTGTTCCACTTTAACTTAGAGTGTGTGGGTTCCTACCAAGTGGCAAAAATAATGCACTCAGAGTTACTGTACAGCATCATGAAAAAGCTCTGTTGTCTCAGTATATTTGCTGCAAACAACAGATAACAGAACTGCATTAATCTCTTTCCTGTAGGTAGTTTCCATATGTATGAATACCCTAATTGCCATTAGCCTAACCTTTAGATCAGGCTATTCACATTAAGAATAAAATTAAATAAAAATCAGCCTTCCAGAAGCTGTGGGTGGCTAGAACACTGAAATACAGAGTGGTAAAATAACAAACACTTGAGAGTTCCTGTAAACTGGGTAGTGACCAAGTGTGGTTTTCTTCTGACAGAAGGAGCTTTCCTTTATTTATAGTATTTATCTTTTTCCCTAGCTCAATATTGAACCTCCTGATGACCCTGAGGAAGATTTGAGATTGCAGCAATTGCAAGCAGCAGCAGCTCAATGGCAGCAGCATCCCCATCATCGGGTTGGGTTTCAATATCAGAGAATAATGCAGAAGCATGCCCAGCTGCAGCAGATAGTACAGCAGTATCAACAAATCATGCAACAGCCTCCACACTTACAGGTGAAACACTAAGGAGATGGTGTTTGATATACTTCCTGGGTGAACTAGCACTCGTGGTCTGCTGGAAAACAAGTAGTTGAATAATTTTTCATGGTTGGGTTATTTGCCTATTTACTTTTTCTGCTTGAGTAGAAGTCTATATCCCTTTTCCTACTTGTCACTCAACTTCAGAATGAAAAAAAATTGACAGATGGTGATGAAGCTTCAGTAGGATGAGAAATACAAGACTTCTTGTAAGATTTTTCAAACATACCTGAGTGATACAGGAGCAAAGCTGAACGTAATATTGAATTTACTCAGCTTTGAATGTTTTACTGCTGGAGAAACAGTTTAGAAGAAAGGTCAGGTAAACAGATGATTGTATGGAGTAACTTGGTAGCTGCTCTTTTTTACAATATTGTGCAGTACAAAAATGGATATGTACAATGATGAACACAGATGCCAAGAACACGCAGTTAAAGTAATTAAGAAAAATCTCTGTCTTATTATTTTTGACTCAATCAATGAAATAAAATAAAAAGTCTTAATAACTGTTTGGATAATTATATCAGTGTTGCAACCTTTAAGCTTTTAAGTAGAAGTTAATTACTGTATTAAGAGTTGAGTCAACTTTTTCTGGGTTGGTGGAGTTTGTACATTAAGCATTTTGTAGCTTGGGCTGTCTGCTTGTTTAAAAAAACCATAAGCGTGAACGCTGAAAATCTCAGACAAGATCAAACCGTGGATATGAGGCTGTGTATCTACACATAATGAAAGACAGTACCACCTTGAAAGAAGCTTTAATGTGCAAATAAGATGATCTGAGAAAGTCTTGGGAGAAAAATAATTGCTGACAGCTGAAGCAGGTTAATAGAAGAAACTGAAACCCTGAGAAATAGCCACATACTGTGTATATTGAAAGTGTGAAGACTGATTTGGGCTTTAGCCATTTTTAGGATCCAGTAATAATACAGCTTGGAGCCCTTTGATTATAGCTTTCTTCAGCTGTTTAAAAAAAACCACATAGATGTTGTCTAGTCATAAAATGTGTAAATTGTCACAATGACTTTAGATGTCACAGTTGGTGTTCACTTTTGTTTCAGTGTAGCTCTTCCTCAAGCTTGTGCCTAAGTCAGAAATTGTGATGTTGCTAGTGATACTGAAATATATGGCTATGAAAGTAACTAAGATGGTATTTTGAAGCTATTCTTTTCCTCTCATTGCAGACAATGTCAGTGGACATGCAGCTGCGACACTATGAAGCACAGCAAAAACAGTTCCAGCAGCTTCATAAAGATTGGGAGCGGTCAATGAACCAACAGTGGCAGCATCAGCTTCAAACCTACCCTCACAAAGACCAGCTTCAAGAGTATGAGAAACAGTGGAAAGCATGGGACGAACAGATGAAGGTCACTCAGGCCCATCTGCAGGAGAAAGTGAGCTCACTTCAAAATCTGAAGAATCAGTATCCTGCAAATGTCTCGCTGCCACCTCCATTTGTTCCATATTCTCAAACCACTCAAGGTGGCATTCCTATTATGCCTCCAACTTTACCTTCAACTACACCTCCACTGGTCCCCCCGCCTCTCTCTTCTGTTTCTCAGTTATCTAATTCCTCTGTCCCTTCAGGATCCAGTACCCAAAGCAGTCAATCTACTGAGACACCAAGGCCAGCTCTGCTTCCCACTCCTGGTACCTATGCATCAAAAATAGCTAGTTCAACTGTCTATTCACCATATCATTCTCAAGTAAGTTCCTCCTTTGGCTCTTCAGACCACGGAAAGTCTCAAGTTCATCTTAGTAAACAAACTGTCTCTATTTCATCGGAGCAAGGATGTGGGGAATTGAAACCCACTTCTGCAGTGTCTTCAACACACACACCTACCATGCAGGATAAACCAGTGAGGTCGGGTGGATTGCTTCCAGATCCGCCCAGATCAGCACGTTTTGAAGGCCCCAGAGGTCCTAGGTAAGGATGTTTTTGTTGATTTGTATGTGTTCCAGGCTACAAGACTTTCAGTGATACATTAAGAAATGAAACATGTCTCACTCTCAGATCTTCCTGAGGTTGTGTGAAATGTGCTTGTTTGGTGGAGGCTTTGCTTTTGATGTATGTATGCCATGCTCTGTATTTATCTTTGTAAAGCAAGGATAGATAGATGCCTTTCACCTGAGCATTACCTAGAGTAGAATGCACTTTTTTTTTCTAGTAAAGTGCATGGGCACACTGCACCCTTTTCATTTTCCCTTTTGTGAAAATGGGAAAGCTGTTGTAAATATTTGATATGTCTTTGCTGACCTTAGTTTGAAGATAACTCCCACTTGAAACAGTGATCCTATATGAAAAATGTACTAAATTCCCTGTATTTTTTCTGTGATACTTGGAACATAGTTTAGGAAAACCTAAAGAAAAATGTTGAAGGATTGTTTTTAAGGTGGTGTTATATATGGTAGCACTTCAACGCAGGCATTCTGGAAGGGATTCAGGAAAGTATTCAGATACTACTTCTTAGAAACAATAAAAAGTACTCTTTGTAATCTAACATTTATTGCAGAAAGAAATTAAAATTCAAAGCTGTTCACCAGTACTTTAACTTCTAGTGTGAGAGTTCTGCAAATGTATGATTGTCCTATTCAGTGCACTTTTCACAATGGCTATTTAATAAGAGAGGTAGTGCTTGTCTTTAAGTGCAAATTAATGGTTTTATGTAGCATGTAGCATTCCTTAGCATTCAGACATGTAGCATTCCTTAGCATTCAGACAATTATAAACAAGAGAAAGAAGGAAAGAAATGAAGATCTGAGCCTCAGGATCCTAGCATTAGGATTCTTTGCCACTTTTCCTTTCACATTACATGATGATGGTCTTGGTTTTGAAGGTTGCTGTCTTTATCTTTTTGTAACAGACAGTTGTGTTCAAATTTAAATCTTAATTTTATCATGTGGATGGCCTGTTGCCTTAGTGTAAAGCTGCTCTTTACATCAGAGTCAGTGTTCTGTGTCTTTTACGTGGTTTTGTACCTGATACATGGTTTAATCCAAGATCTTGTTTTGGAATGTTTTTCTGTTACACCTGATGTGATATCAGATTGCAAAAACAACATCTGTTCTGTCTGGTCATTAGTTCAAGATGGGTTGATGTGATGCCTTCTGAATCAAAGAACAGTGTTGTTCTGTTCAGTTGTTTCTATCCTTGCATATGCTGCTAGACTTTACAATCATATCTTCATGTTTATTTCCCTTGGTTTTGCTTCCAGGGTGATCATTCATGATAATTCATTAATTTCTAGCAATGGAAATTATTTTTTTATAACTTTGAATAATTTTCTACCTTCTGATGGTTTTTACAAAGTGTTGTTTCTGATCCTGGGTATTTGTTGGATATACAGTTCTGAACAGACTTTTAATTATTTGCTAGTGCATGTCTTTTATGTGCATTGGTTTAGAGCTGAGTGATGTGTGATGATAAGCTATGGATAGTCGAAAATTTCTAGAATGCACATACAAGAGCTCTGGTTTTGAGCATACTTACAGTATTTAATTAACACTGTAACCTTTGTGCATTCCAATATTGTGGTTACATGACCATTCTAGGGTTTTAACAAAGCTTTCCCAAAAATCTGTTTATTGTTTCTTCTTCATATAGTTTGTAGAAAGAGAATCCTAATACATTTTTAACTGAACCTGGGATAAATTAAAAATGTTGTGTGTTACTTGCTGCCATCCCACCTAAAAAAGTCCCAGGTAATGGCTAAACATATAAAAAGACATACACACACCCCCTTCACCTCTTTTCAACAATTAGCTTTTCTCAAGAAGCTCTAAAGAATCAGCTTAAACTAATTTTCAGAATTTTGGGGATGAAGTGTGTTTTACAATATCCAACTTTCTAGCTATACTTTCTATGTAAAAGTTGATCCTTCAAATCTAAGTTATCTTGCCACTGCACTTTGTAATTTCTTCTTTTTTATCTTCCTATTCATCTTGACCTGCCCTTACCCCCAAAAAATGCAGTTTACTGTGTTAACATCAGAACTATTAAAATTATTTGAGGTTGTATAAATTATCTTGTTTGGTAAATCTCTCACTGAAACAGTAAATTCTGTAACAAGCCAACTGCTATTGGTAACTAGGAGGTAATGAATTAATATCCGTAGAATCACAGAATAGTTTGGTTTGGAAGAAACCTGTATAGGTTGTCTATTCCAACCCCACCCTGCAGTGAGCAGGGACATCTTCAACTAGATTGTTCAGAGCCCTGTCCAACCTGACCTTGAATGATTTCAGGGATGGGACATCTACCACCTCTCTGGGCAACCTGTTCCAGTGTTTCACCACCGTCACTGTAAAAGATTTCTTCCTTATATCCAGTCTAAATCTACCTTCTTTTAGTTTAAAACCATTATGGCTTGTCCTATTGCAACAAGTCTTACTAAAATGTCTGTCCCTGTCTTTCTTAAAACCCGCTTTGAATACTGGAAGGCTGCAATAATGTCTGTCCGGAGCGTTCTCTTTTCCGGGCTGAACAACCCCAACTCTCAGCCTATTGTCATAGGAGAAGTGCTCCAGCCCTTAGATCGTTTTGTGGCCCTCCTCTGGACTCACTCCAACAGCTCCAAGTCTTTCCTGTGTTGGGGACCCCAGAGCTGGATACAGTGCTCAAGGTGGGGTCTCACCAGAGCAGAGCAGAGAGGCAGAATTGCTTCCCTTGACCTGCTGGTCACACTTCTTTTTATGCAGCCCAGAGTACAGTTGGTTTTCTGGGCTGCAGGCGCATTGTTTGCTCATGTCCAGCTTTCCATCCACCAGTATCCCCAAGACCTTCTCTGCATGACTGCTCTCAATCCTCCCCATCCCCCAGCCTGTATTGATGCTGGAGGCTACCCTGACCTAGGTGCAGGACCTTGCACTTGGCCTTGTTGAACCTCATGAGGTTCACATGGGCCCACTTCTCAAGCTTGTCCACATCCCTCTGGATGGCATCCCATCCCTCAGGTGTGTTGACTTCACCACACAGCTTGGTGTTGTCTTCAAACTTGCTGAAGGTGCCCTCAGTCCCACTGTCTGTCATTGATGAAGGTATTAAATAGTGCTGGTCCCACTATGGACCCTGTGGGACACCACTTGTCACTGATCTCCATCTGGACATTGAGCCACTGACCACTTCTGGATGCAACCATCCGGCCAATTCCTCAGCCATCAAACAGTCCCATCCATCAAACTAATCTCTCTCCAATTTAGAGAGAAGGATGTTGTGGGGGACCATGCCAAAGGCCTTATAGAAGTCCAGATAGATGACATCCATAGCTCTTCCCTTGTCCATTGATGTAGTCACTTCATCACAGAAGGCCACTAGGTTGGCCAGGCGAGACTTGCCCTTGGTGAAGCCACACTGGCTGTCTTGAATCACCTCCCTGTCCTCCATTTGCCTTAGCATAGCTTCTAGGAGGATCTGTTCCATGATCTTCCCAGGCACAGAAGTGAGGCTGACAAGTCAGTATTTCCCAGGGTCCTCCTTTTTACCCTTTTTAAAAATGGGTGCAATCTTTCCCTTTACCCAGTCACCAGTGACTTCACCTGACTGCCATGACTTTTGAAATATCATGGAGCATGGCTTGGTAGCTACATTAGTCAATTACCTCAGGACTCTGGGATGCACCTCATCAGGTCCCATAGACTTCTGTATTTTCAGGTTCCTCAAGTGGTCACAAACTTGATCTTCTCTTATAGTGAGAGGGATTTTGCTCCCCTAGTCCCTGTCTTGTCATCCATTTGCTTCAGAGTTGTGGAAAGAGACACTGCCAGTGAAGACTGAGGCAAAAAAAGTTGAGTACCTCAGCCTTCTCCTCGTCCATTGTTATCAGTTTGCCAGTCGTTTTCATGGGGGGGGGAGGTATTCTTTCTTTGACCTTCCTTTTCTGGCTGACATACCTATAGCAGCCCTTAGTACTTTTTGCATCCCTTGCCAAGTTCAGCTTCAGCTGTGCTTTGGCCTTCCTGACTCTATCCAGTGAGACACCACTGTGAATCCCAAGCAACTTGACTTCAGACATGAGTTTTCTATGTTCTATAAAATGAATTTGATTTGTTCTAGTTTGTTATGTAAATCAGTATTTAAGCATATACTTAAAAATCAGCTTTTTTTACTGGATCAGCCCTGTTAAATATGATTGCATGAATTACTCTTCCTTAATTTGCCTGGACCGATTTCATCATAAGTAAGCATTACTGATTGTAGGTGCTCTCAAAAGGAATTTAAAAAGTAATGCAATAAAAATATATATTTTTTTATGTTTATTATCTTGCATGGAGCTGGGCAATATCACAGTTTGTTGCACTTTCTGAAAGGATCTGTATTTAAAGATTTTTCTAGATGGCATTCATCACCACAGTTAAGTAGGCTTGTTACACAGTATCAAAGCAAAAGATCAAAAAGAGTTGTTGATTTGCAGCAAAACATACATTAAACAAAAGCTGAAAGCTTTATTTTTCAAATGAGTTTGCCAGCTTTCTTTGTCAGTCAGGTTTCAGTCCTGAGCTATTTAAGCCAAATTTCTGTTTAGGGTTACATAATCTGCTTAAACTGGTCTTCAGTGGATAATATTGAATTGAAGAATATGTCTCTGCTTCCTCACTGGTTCAGTAGGGTTTGATCCTAAGGCACACTAGAAATCATCATTAGAAGTTGGGGCGGAGGGGTGGAATGAAACTCTTATACAGGATTTTAATTTGACATGTTCATTTGAATAAAATTGTCATTATGTCATCAACAGATTTGATGGACCTCGAGGAAGAGGATATGACAGATTTGAAGGCTCAAGGCAGAGAGGACCTCGTTTTGATTCCCAGCGCTCAGAAGGTTACAGGTCACGTTTTGACCGGCAGAATACAGATGGACAATCTTCAAGTAGATGGGGGACCATCCCACGAGGACCAGCAGGACAATTTTATACTTCCACAAATGCGTCACATGGACATGGTTCCCGACCTAGTGGTCCACGGTGGAGGGGGCCCAGGCCTCATTTGGGACAGCAGCAGCAGTCACAGACAGACTCACAGTCAGAAAACAAAGAACCTTTTACAGACGTAGCTGGCAATCAGCAGACTGCAAGCAGAACACAGTCTACTCCTGATGCACAGAGTACAGGTCCTGTTGAGCTAAATGAGGACCTGGCAAATACTCAACAGGAACCATCCAAACCTGAAGTCAAAGAAACTGTTCCAGACCCTCCTAAAAAGTGGACATGGAGTTCACATGATCCTAACCAGCAAGTAGAAGAGTCCAATGCACCTACACCACCCATTCAGAACCAGAAATCCACGTCCCTTTCTAATAACCCTGTAGCTTTGCAGTCAGGTATTGCAAGAGCAGGAGGTGCAGTAACCCCTGTAACAGGAAATCAGGATTTGGATTCGCCAGATGGCCAGATGATTGCTTCAGATAGCACCCAGGGCCTACCTGGATCAGAAGGCAGAGGGAAAGGGCCATTTATGCATGAAGATAGAGGGAAGGGGCCAGTAGGCAGAGGAAGGGGCCAGGGCAGACTGGATGATGGCCGTGGCAGAGGGCAGGGGGATGGCCGTGGCTGGGGAATGGGCCGTGGCCGGGGGATGGGAAGGATGGATGGTGGCCGGGGGATGGGAAGGATGGATGGTGGTTGGGGAATGGGCAGGATGGATGATGGCCGTGGCAGAGGATATGTATACAGAGGCAGAGGGCAGGCTAGGCAGGCATCCATCCGTGGGAGGGGGATGTTCAGGAGAGCAGGAAGCAGGGAAAGGATGCCAGATAGGCGGTCGGGGAGCAGGGAGAGGATGCCAGATGGACGATCTGGCAGCCGAGAGAGGGGACTGGGTGGGCGGTCAGATAGCCATGAGAGAGTATTCTCTAGTCGAGACAGAGAGCTAGCTGGGCGGACAGGCAGCCGGGACAGGGGACGAGCAGGGAGCCGGGAAAGAGGCCCAGTCAGGCGGGCGGGTAGCCGGGAGAGGGAGCCCATGCGGCGGGCAGGTAGCCGGGAGAGGGAGCCCATGCGGCGGGCGGGTAGCCGGGAGAGGGGCCCTGTCAGGCGGGCGGGTAGCCGGGAGAGGGGCCCTGTCAGGCGGGCGGGTAGTCGGGAGAGGGGCCCTGTCAGGCGGGCGGGTAGCCGGGAGAGGGGTCCCATCAGGAGACCAGGTAGCCGGGAGGGGGAAGCAGGAAGATCTGAAACAGGTGGTGTAGATAAACCCATTCACCTGGGAGATGATCCTGACAAATTGCCTCCGTACCATCGAGATGAGACACTCAGGGGTTCTTGGGGTCATGAAGATGATAGAATGCAGGAGGAATTTCCTTTAGATAGTCAAGATGACCCTTCTTTGGAGCATGAGCGATTAGATGACTGGGAAAGAGAACGATACTGGAGAGATCACAACTCTGATTATCAGGATGATTCTGTAGATGTGTACGACAGAGATGACAGGTTGCAATCCCACCATTCATTGCCTCCATTATCTCCCCTACCACCACTACCTCCTTTATCATCTGATCATGACAGACGAGATTCATGGTGGGATGACTGGAAAAGACCAAGAGAGAGGGAACTAGAGAGAGATTTAGATAGGACTGGGAGATCCTCAGATATTTATGATCAAGATTTAGACAGAGATTGGGATAGAGACTGGGACATGAGACCTATGGATGATAGAGAAATGGGGAATCGTGAACTGGATATCCCCCCTCTACCACCATTACCACCTCTTCCACCTCTGGACAGATACCGTGAAGATAGGTGGAGGGAGGATAGGAACAGAGATCATTATGACAGAGACCTCAGAGACAGAGGGGAGCTGAGGATTCGAGAGTATCCAGAGAGATATGACACATGGCGGGAGAAGCAAGACTACCTTCCTGAAAGGACTGACTGGGAGAGGGAACGGTTGTCAGATAGGTGGTATCCAGATGATGGAGACAGACTGCGGTCCTTGGACGATCAGTCAGATTCATCCCTTCCTCCACCTTCACATTCCTCTGATATGCTGGGAGCAGATTCAAACCTGGACTCTGACCAGTCTTTGGGAGGAGTGATGGTCCTTAGCCAAAGACAGCATGAGATAATTTTGAAAGCTGCCCAGGAGCTCAAAATGCTTCGGTGAGTTGCCGGGTTCTGTCACATTAGGTGGGAATCCCATTCTGTGGAGATGGTGCTCCTTTCCTAATTCATTCCTTGATTAATGCAGTAATGGCTTCATTTCTTTTCACCACAGCATGATAGTAGGAGCTCATGTGAAACAAGTTATTTGAAGTACCTCCATCACAGCTTTTTTCTTAAATAGATTGTTGTCCCTTTCACCATGAATGTGGCATTCCCCATTTGTTACTTTCCAGGAAGAGATCTGTCCATATCACCTGACCAATCTTTTTGTTATCCTCAAATGAGCTCGTTGATAATTGCTTTTCAATCTTGTTATTAGTGTCAGATCAACTCGTTGATAATTGCTTTTTAATACTTACCTGTCAAGATATACATTAATGTGGTTCTTAATTCACACAATGGGAGCTATTTAGTTTTTGGATACTGCTTACTCTTTAATTAAAGCATATGTGGGCTTTTTCTTATTGCTCCCTCATTTGAAGTCCAGCATCATCAGTGAATAATTTTGTCAGATTTGGTTGATCATATTTCTGAGGGTCAGCATAACAGTCAGAAGGATATGAATACACAAGTTCACCAAGACCACATTTCAGAACAGCTACTAGAGTTCCTCAGGCTTTAATAGGTATTTATTTAAAAATAAGTAATAGAATATCCACCCAAAACATCAGAAGCATCTTTAATAAATTTAGTAATACTAGAACAAATGGAGCACATACCATCTATCTAAATGCTATCTTTGTGATCTGGTGCATGGGTTTAGGTGCATTAAATATATTAGAAAACCCCAAAACAAAACCCAAAACCAAAACAGGTGAGTTTCTTTGGCTATTTTCAGTGAATGAGATCTTTCAGAGGAGATTGCAGAGAAAAGAGGAGGCATCTTAGAGGTTCATGTGGTTCATCCTATCCATGAGTTTTGGAGCAATAGCTAAGGATTGGTACCTAGTAGACAGGGGTTTAATTTCATGAACATTATATTCTAAAATAACAGGCAATTAAAATGAATGCTTGGTTATCATTATTACATTTACATCAAACCATGTTGAAAGGTACAGAGATGTTTTGTGCTTTTCTTGAAGCCATTTTATTTTCAGACTCGTAAGATTGCTAAGCATCTGTCCAATATGAAAGGCCATAGTTGCACACCAAAATGCAAGAAAAATAATTTTAAAGAAGCGAGAACTTTTATTCTGAATAATTTAATCTTTCACTGCAATTAGATTAATTCAACAAGTAACGGCGTTATAAAGCAGTATTTGCCAAAAGTTTGGAGCAACAGGCATAGTTTTGCTGTTTAATGTGACTAGCTGCAAGCCACTGGACTTAAGCTAAAGACCATAGTTTGAAAATCACTACCTAAGTTTTATTAGGGCTGAAATATTTGAACATAGGAACTAAATTGTGTTATCTAAGAAAATAGATATGTATACATCTCTCTAAGCCAGTTAAAAGGGGAAATATAAACAAGATACTGCATGATACTGGTTTTTAATTGAATATGAGGGTAGTCTTAAAATTAGTTATACTGGTACTTCTCATCAGGTTCTTATAAGGAGGTGATCTCAGTCTTAACAGTAGGAACAAATTTAAGGAGACTGTTTATGATTTCATTTTATTTTTTTGAGCCAGGAGTTATAAGAGTAGAGTGGTACATGCCTGCTTTCATCTCCAAAGGTAAAGCCTTAATCTGGCTTTGCTTTTATTGTTTATGAAACTGCATACGCTGAGCTGCATGCTGTTCAGCATTTGTCATCTGGTGTATTTTTTTTCTAAGCCAGGTGTAAGGAAGAATAAGTGCTAGCAGTTGCTCTGTTTACTGTTTGTACTAATGCAGCACTTGGGATCCCTTTCTGTGAGCCAAGTTCCGCTTGTGCTGGACACTGAACAGATGCATTGCTAGTCAGGATAGTCTCTGTGCCTAGTACAAAGGGATCCCATTCTTAGTTGTTCTTTGGAAACTACTTTAATACACATGATTAACATGAACAAAGAGTTACTAGCAATTAAAAAAACTAGATTAAAAAATGCTAACAAAAACTGAAAGGAAATTGAATAGAACATTGTAATCCAGTGGTTGTAGTATTCACTGCTAGTCCTTGTCTCTGATCCATAGACTATGTATTGGTTGTATACTAAATAGCATTTTCATATATAAAATAAGGAAACAAAAGTTAAAATTACCATTTGATTTTAAATATTGGAATCTCTGTTGTGCTTTGGTCTCAGTCCTCTTAGTGTGTGAACCAGAGCAAGTCACTGAGAGTGCTTATGCATGCATCTCCAATGGGCTGCTTGTTGGCAGAAGCTAAAAATCCAGCTTTGCTCTTTACTGTCAAAGTGGAGTGGTTCTGACCAAGCACAAAAGCATAAGTGCATGTCTCAGGATATTTGTGATCAAAAAAGAAAGCAGGTAACACACTAAATACCTCCATGGTTAGGTGGATGTGAAACAGGGATTTATGAATCACAGCATTGACAATGTAAAGCCTGCTCTGACCTTTCCTTCTTTGGACTTTCCCCCTGATGCTAGTGTTATACATGGTTTTCACTGTGAGTCGATTTCTTTAATTTTTCAATTAAGCTACAAACTGATAACACTTTCTTGTGATTCATGTACAGAGAGCAAAAAGAACAGCTACAGAAGCTTAAAGAGTTTAAAGCTGACATTTCAACACAGGAGTCTCCAAGATCACAGAACATAAGCACAAGGCCGGGTACCTTTCAGGTAAATTCATCTTGTGTTAACTTAATAACATGCTGATAGTGATTACAACTAGTGTGTATGTCAGATCAGTTCTACACTCTGATAATCAAACTTCTCTGTGGAATGCCTCCCCAGCAACTCTTACAACCTCATTAATCTTCTGTTGAGGCAAAGCAACTTAGTTTCTTTAGAATTTCCAAAGCCTTTTCTACTCATTCAGTCAACCATGTCTTTTGAGCATGACCTACTGGGGACAGTAGCACATGAGGTTCAGCAGCATAGATTGCTGTGGAAGGATGTGCCAGAAGAGGTGAGCTCTTCCAAAACAGGGACCTAAGGCTCACAAGAAGACCTTCCTCTTCCTTGCCTAGGTTCTGACATCTTGCTGTGCTTTTTCTACTTTAAGAACACTCTCCTCTTTGAAGTCAGAGAAATTTGAGGATATGTCCATCAAAAACTTGAGAGGTTTCAATGTACATTGGGCATTAACTTTGTTTGCTGTCTTCATTGGAAATTCTCATTATCCTCTGGAATATCATAAAGTGCATGGAAGCTCACGTTGGTGTACCTCCATGACTTCATCTCCTGTTGTGATGCAAGCTATTCCTCTGCTGCTTATCTCCTGGTTGGGTCTGGGAACTCTTCTCAGCTGCTTATATTTGTTTTTTTGATAATTCATACTGGGTCAGAAACCACCTGAACTTCTGCAGTCATGTTAATTCAGGTTTATAAATCCTAGAATGAGTAAACAATTTTGTTAAATGTATGTTGGAGGAGATACCCAAGTCAATGCACAGTCTTTATTCTTCATCTCATCTTAACCCTGGCATTATTGGTACCAATTAATGTAGCCATAATAACCTCTGGGTCTGACATTCAGCTGGACCAAGCTTTGTTTGTCTCTCCCTCCAGAGGAGTGTTTTGCAGTGAATGAGGCAGTGCAAGTTTTCTTTTTACCTAGGTGACCTCTTCCTTATTTACAGTGTCTATAAAGTAAAGTAATGGAACAGATTTGCTACCAAGAACTGCAGGTATGTTGATGCCTTTAGGAAATGACTTTACTCAACTTTGGTATTTTATATCTCAGACTACTTCACCCATCTGCCTAGAGGTATTCAAACAACTCTTGTCTTTCTTGGGATTCCTGCCTTCAGATTTCTGCTGTGACTTTGAACCATAACTACAAAGTTCAGCTTTGTATCTACAACTGTTTTGCAAGTTCTGTTGCACATTGCTAATGAGGCTGCCTGTAACTTGGCATCTGCTGTAATGCTGTCAAGACTCTTGTGACACAGCACATGGGGTTCCATGGGGATGTTTGGTTCATGAAGGGGTTTGTTTTGGTTTTCAGTGCACTGGGCAAGACCTCCCCATTTCTTATGTTTATCTGATGTTGATTTCATTAAAGGGGTTTCCAGGTGTTTCTGCTCTCTGGGAACTTTTCCTGTGGCTTCCAAAAAGAAGCTGATCTTATCAATCCTTTTGTGCCTCACCAAGCTGCCCTACTTTCAGATTTTTTCAGCCTCTTCACAGACAGCAGGAATCTTTGCAGACAGCAGGAGTCTGGGAATAAAGCCATAGACAGTTTTGAACTAAGATAGGCCTACTGGAGCCTAAATTGGTAAGGTTATTTTGAAGGAGAAAATAACTAGTATTTAAGCCTTCACATAGCGAACAAACACCAAATTAATTCAAGCCACCAGTTCTTGAAATATTGCCCTCCTACCTGTAGCACTTTGATGGAGGTACTAGAAAATGCTTATGATTTGATTGCCATTGTGCTTACTGACTTACAGAGGATGAGAGAGGTTAGTTTACAGATCTACATTAAAAGTGCTTTCTGCATCTAGGTCTCTTCTCAGCTATCTTCAGAGGCATCAGTAGAAGCCCAAGCTATTAAACCTTCTCCTGCTGTTATTATAAAGCCTCCCGTGTTGTTCAGACAGCCCACCCCTGTGACGAGACCAAGTGCCCCACTGACAAGGCCTGCTACACCTATGACAAGGCCACATGCTCCAGTTTCTACAACTACAACCCCAAGTCATGGTCAGTCTTTAAAACCATCACCTTCTACTGTGGAACAGGAACGCTGGGATGAGGATTCTTTCCACGGACTCTGGGACACAAATGAGGATAAAGGAGCAAATATGGAGTACGAGTTGTGTAAACAGGAGTCAATGATGCCTCCACCCGTCTCCTCACCTGTGAAAGTACCTGCTGTTCACACCTCTGTTCCATCAGCTGTACCAGTGTCCCTTCCTCCAGTTATTCCACCAGTTCCTAAAGCACCTGTAATTCAGCAAACTGTGGATTATGGCCACGGGCGAGGTGGGTATTACAGTGTATTTGTTTGATCTGTAATGGAGAGTTACTTAGTTCTCCTAGCTTCTTTCTTAAGGAGTGTGCCACACAAAGTATGATGTAGATGTTCTGCAGTTGACCTGTACACTGTGTACATTGCTACCTAATGCTAAACAATGCCATTTTAAGGAGTCTGTAACCTGCAGCCTTGAGTTTAATGTTTTCTTCAATGCTATGGTAATGAGCTATTTCATGTGAACTGAATGGTGTATAGCCAATGACTGCTTCTAATAAACACCAACTGATGTAATCACATCAATGTGTTATATTTAGATTGATACTGATGCTTTCCCTTAATCCCTTTGTAGCTGAGTATGGAAATAACTGTGCTAGATGGTACTTTGGATTTTTATAGTTCTTAGGTGTGACCTAGTAACTTAAAGCGGAATGTGACTGGTGTTTCCATTATTTATGTACTGCTTAATGGGTGTGAGGTACCCCCTAGACAGAGAGTGGGACAAAGTCCTAGTTCTGAAGAGCATACACCCCAAACAGGCATTTAACACATAGACAGTGAAGGGCTCTGATTTTTAGTATTGAGCTTATCAAAGCTGAAATTCAACACTAGTTTTTTAAATATAATTTATTTTCCTCATACTTAGTTTTTAACAGGAGTGAAATCATGTCATAAAGAAGTTCTTAAATTGGGCATTGTCGTTTAAATAGCGTTTTTTCTCTAAGGTGCCATAACATGAATTGAAGCCATATCGATTCCATTAAGTAGATATTTTACTAAAAGCTGTTAGAAAAATTGTCACTGTTAAGAATCTAAAGTGAGAATTTCAGTTAATATCCTTGACATTCAATAACTCATAGAACTATTGTAAACTTTTGGAGCATTTTAATGTTCATAATCTTCTGACCATGCAAGCTACCCGAATTCATCTGAAAAGGCAGAAGTCCCATGCAGTATGGATACTTACCCGCACACACACACTTCAGGCCTTCAAAACCATGGTGCTGTGTATTTATGTATAGGGTTTTTTGCATTATCCATCAAAAGAAATTTTGGTAAGTTATTCCAGTCACTTTTAATGCTATTGATGGATGGCTTTTCATGACAGATACAGGGAAATTGAAGAGGGCCATTTTAACACTTTAATTATTTTTTTATTATTTTTAACCAGATATAACCACCAGTAAAGTGGAACAGATTCCATATGGGGAGAGGGTAACCCTGCGTCCGGAACCTCTGCCGGAGAGGCAAACATTTCAAAAAGGTAGAGAGTGCTTGGCTAGCTCTCAGGCAGTTAGTTAACTCTCAAGAAAAGTTATAAGGCACTAAAAGCATATTTTAAACTAAGTAACTCTTGTTTAAGCTAGAACCACTTTATTTTCTTCAGAGGCCCATAAGAATAACAGTTCATATTGTCAAGAGAAGTAATGCAGTTAATGACCTAGCCACTGTAAAAATTCGCTAGCTTTGAGTAGGATTTCGTGATATGGTTGTATGTTACAGTTTGGAAAAGATATTCAGTGGCTGATTTAAGTCCATTCTAGCCCTCACATTGTATGTTTCTGTGTACTTTTCTTGCACTGTTGTTTGTTGCTTTTCCTTCAAAAAATAATAAATTCAGAGAATGTTTTATTAATTTGAATTTTCATGGGTTTCTTCTTTCAGATCACCCTGGTCGTTACAACAGAGAAAGAGATCGTGAGCCTTATTTTGAGCGTCAAGGTAATTCCAACACAGACCACCGGGATTTCAAGAGAGACCGGGAATTGCACAGAGACCGTGGTTCTGTGGACTATGAACGAGAGAGGTTTGAAAAAGAGCGGCATCCCCGAGATGATAGGTACGTGGTTTTGGAACACTATTGAATTCTATACAGTTCAGGCTGTATTGAGTATCAGGCTGTCTATTTTTCACTTCTCTCTGGAATCTGTAGTAGAAATTCTAGAAATATGCAAAATACTCTTTTGGCAGGGTTATTCCCACTACACCTTCAAGGACTCAGTCTTACCGTGACAAGAAAGACCATCCCTCCTCCAGGCGGGGTGGTTTTGAAAGACCACCATATGAACGAAAGACAGATCGTCCAGCCTATGATCATGGGCCTTCCATGTTTGGAGGTAGTTTTTCAATCTTGAAGCTAGAATATTAAAAAAAAAATGGACTCACAGAGGTAAAGATTAATTGGGAGAAAATTTAATTTGCAGTATTTCTTTGTTCAGAATATATAATTCAGGAAAATTTATTTGGGCGGTGTCATGTAGTTTTCTGAGTGGTGCTGGGATCAGGAACAGAACAGTTATATACTAAAAAATGTCTTTGGTTGCAATAGGTTCAAGATTAGAAATTTGAATTATTTTGGGGACAAATCTGTGAATTTATCCTAAAATAATAAAGGTCTGTTTAAATCAGCTCAGCTGGGTATGAACATCTTAATTTTTTTGTTTTACTGAACTAAGAAAATTCTTCTGTCCAAACACTGGAATTTGAAGGTGATCGTAGAAATTACACCGAGGAAAGAATTCCTATTTCTGCTCCATCAATGCCCCGTCAGCCACCACCTGCTCCACGAGTGGAAAGGAAGCCAGAATCTAAAAATGTAGATGATATTTTGAAGCCACCAGGACGGGATAGCAGGCCGGAGAGGGTAAGTATGCGTTCTGAAAGCAATAATTGGTTTCTACAACATCTGTATTCACATAAAATGCTTGTGATTGTAGTATGTTGGGAACAAGCCTATATTTGAGGAAGCTGTGGAAATTCTCTTGATTCTTTTGCAAATGCCTAGAGTGTTGTATCATAGCTATTAGGAGTCCATAGGAGATGTAAACTTCCTGGGAATGCTAAGATGAGATTCCTGTTAGTGGGTAATGTTAATGTGTTTTAGACTCCTGAGATCTTCACTTGGGTTTTTGATGTATTGGAAAAAAGACTTGGCTTTACACAGAGTCAGGGATTTGACAATGCACCATAACAAGATTCAGGCTATAAAACATTTAGACAAGTTTCAGTTAATTTTACCTGAACCAGATCTACTGCATCTTATGCAGTTTAAGCTGCTGAGATTATTAACATCATATGCTCTTATTCTGTGGAACTACTACCATTCCTCACAACCTGGTTGTTGGCAGTGAGGCATGATACTGGCTTTGCCTGAGGATATGCAAAAGTATGAACACAGAGCACATAAAAGAAAATTTTTGCAAAAGAGATTCTGTTAAATGTAGTACACTATCCTGTCTTCTTACACAATCTTTGTTTCAGATTGTAATCATAATGAGAGGGTTGCCTGGCAGTGGAAAGACACATGTAGCAAAACTCATCAGGGTATGTAAACAACCACTTGCTGTGTAGGGCTGCTTGTCTTTTATGTGTGCTTCCTCTGCTGTTTTCTTGCTGTTTGTCTGGAATTTCAACCTGTTGTTATTTCATGTTCCATGTCTTCATATGGCCTGTGAATCCCATCCACAATTAACAAGTGTGGGGTATACTGGTCTCTTCTTGGTTTGCAGTAGAACAAGGAACTGCTGCTTGCCAGAAGTATTTTGAAGATCCTCTGTAGCAGAATGGAATTTTTACAGCAAAAGTATATGTTTTCTTTTTGCTTTCTTCCCAGGATAAGGAAGTAGAGTGTGGAGGACCTGCACCAAGAGTGCTCAGCCTGGATGACTATTTTATCACTGAAGTAGAAAAAGAAGAGAGAGACCCAGATACAGGGAAAAAAGTGAAAAAGAAGGTACTTTTAATTCAGTTGCTTATCTTGACAAAGTAACAAGACTTTCTGGAACAACACAGTGGCAATCAGAATTTCAGTCTGTCTCTTTGAAAAAGTGCAGAGGTCTGTGGGCTGTTTCACAAAACAAATCAATATAACTTAAGGCAGAATGGGCAAAATCTTAAAAGTTGGCCTGGAAGATGTTTTTCTTATACCAGTGTACTTTGTGGTCATGACATTCAGCAGTTGAACATTAGCAATTTAATAGGTTTCCTCTTTTTTAAATGCTTTTGTCCCTGATAAAGGTGATGGAGTATGAATATGAAGCTGATATGGAAGAGACCTATCGTACCAGCATGTTTAAAACTTTCAAAAAGACCTTGGATGATGGCTTCTTCCCCTTCATTATCCTTGATGCTATCAATGATAGAGTGCGACACTTTGAACAGTTTTGGAGTGCTGCAAAAACCAAGGGTTTTGAGGTAATGGAGCCTAAAAAGCATTTGAACTTGCTAGCACCCGTATGCTGGTATTTCTAAACTTTTGAATGCAAAGTCCAGCCCACATTCAGGAAAAATGCTGTGGTCTACAGTTATAAATTCACCTTTCTTAGAATGTACAACTGCAGAGTGTATCACCAGGTAGAAAAAGAGCTCTAAAAACTGATTTACAATATTCAATATTGTCTTTCTCTTTCTAGGTGTACTTAGCTGAAATGAGTGCAGATAACCAGACGTGTTCCAAGAGGAATATTCATGGACGCAAGCTAAAAGAAATCAGCAGGGTAACTGTATACATCTGGAGTTACATAGGATTAATGATAGGTTTTATTGTGCTTTCAGGCCTGCTGTTGTTGGAAAACTAGAGCTCTTTTAGACTACAGAATGCTTACACTTTTCCTCTAAGAAGAGCTGGTAGTTATTGCATTGGATTGAAATTACTTTTCTTAAGTACAGATACATCTTGTGATCATAAACCAATTTTTCCATTGAATCTGTTATATTTTAAGAGGTCCTTCATTTTTGTTTGTTTTTTGTTAGATGTCTGATCACTGGGAGGCAGCACCACGTCACATGATGCGCCTGGATATTCGTTCGCTATTGCAGGATGCTGCTATTGAAGAGGTGAGAATCTCTGTGCTTGTTAAAATTACAAATTATGCAGATGTGACTATACTGAAAATTCAAAGCAGGGAAAGGTGTGATCACAACAGGGCAGTTATACTTGGCACCATAGAAACCTAGAATTGCTGTGTCAGACAAGTGTATTCCATTATTTTTATCAATTATACAAACATGAAGATACATGTTACTTTTTATGACCTTTTTGGAGCCCAGACTTAGGCATCTTTGAGCAAGAGTTGAAGCCATTTTCCACTTAGCAGCTGTTGAGTACTGATTAAAGAGGTAATCTTCTCTCTCAGATAAAACTCAGCACATCTTCAGGTTACTGGATTAATTGGATCATAATTTGAGGAAGTAGTTTGGTAAAATAAATAAGTAAATAAACAGATTTGATCTTCTCTCGGTCACTGTTTTGAAAAACACAAACCTGTAGCAGAGAATGAAGACATAAATAACATGTAGCAGAAGATTACACTTGCTGTAGAACTATGCTACCTTTTTATTCCATTTGCAGTTTGCTGTGGCATGCATCTTTGGTGTGTCAGCTTTCTGTATTGTTGCATTTTTCTTTGGCAGATGTTTCAAGAGCTCTGGGAATAAATTAGCATGTTAATTGTATGGTCATCATGAATCGTAGCTGTATGTTGCAGTCAGAACAGTTCTTGCCATGGCTGTAGAAACTGGTGAACTGCTGAAGTAGGAAGAGAGTTTGCAGTTTGTCAGGAGGTCAGCAGGTTATTTCTGAATCTCCAAATTCTTTGTATCGAAAATAGGAGTCTTTAAGAGGACAGCAAAAAGCTCAGCTCTCTTGTGAACTCAACAGAAGGGCAGAGCTGGGATTTACTCTCTGCATCAAGGTTTTACTAATGGTATGAAGACCTATATATTCTTGGAGAGTTTTAAGTATTCCACAGTATACACATGAATCCCCATTAGAGATGTGAATCCCAGAAAGTATTTCATTAGATGGGCAGAGTTAGATGTATGTCTTAAAGCATCCATTTTCTTTATCATATCACTGTGGTTATTTTTCACTGTAATACATAAATATATAAAAGATAAAGGCTTGATAGAGATGTTCTATGCAGAGTGCCATTCCAGTGATGTGTATATGGCAAGTTTAAGATCTTTTCATGAGATTATAAGTTTTGAAATGTGTGTGTGAAACAAGAGAAGTATCATACTGTTACAGATACTGGTAGCACAAAGAATGCACCTGAAGGAAGAGAATAAATGATTGCTACTTTCCCATACAGTTTGTCACTCTGTAGCTAGAAGGGAGCCTGCATCTGAGGGAAGCCAAAATGGAGCCAGTATTCATATATATTGCATCATCATCCTTTCCAAAATGAATACTTTCTTTCCTATTCTCTTTGAACTTGGAATCTTCTAATTACTCTGCTGAAAAGATAATACTTAGAAGTCAGGCAGTGCCTTGTAAGTCAGTGTTTATGGTTTGGAACAGGTGGAGATGGAGGATTTTGATGCAAATATTGAAGACCAGAAAGAAGAAGTCAAGAAGGATACAGCAGAGGAGGAAGAAAGTGAACTGGTAGGAGACACATCAGCCATCTCTACCAAAATGTTTGTAAATGTGTCTGAGGGAGACTCTCAGCCTTATAAATGCCAACCCATTGCCATTCTTAGCAGTGCAATCCTAATACATGCTTTTCTAGTCATTTGTTCCTTAAACATTTCTAGGAGAACTTTAATGTTAAATCATGTTATTCCTAACTGTTTGGGTTTTTTTTAAGAATCTGTGAGTATATGCCGCAAACAGCATTATCAGTGGAGCGTGGTGACATACCTCTTACAGACATTTATAAATTGCAGTACACTATAGTGCTGTCTTCCAGATTATTTAGGAATTACATTGAGGGATGGGAAGAATGGGTAAAGAATAATTTAGCTTATTTCCTTTCACATGTCTAAAGAACTCTTCTTGACTGTCACAGTATATGACAACAGTTACGAAGAAGTATGCTTTCTCTGCCAAAGTTTGCTGACTTTGTCAGTAGGTATTTCCAGGTTGAGGGATTAGGTCTCTTGGATAAATGAAGGTCAGAGAACTGCCCTGAGGGGCTGGCATTTTTAGGTATGTATTTAAAAGTCTGCAGAAGGCTTCCTAATAATATAACTTCTTGGTATGTGTTGGAGCTGCAACTGATCAGTGCTTGATAACTTGAACATGTCAAACCCCAGTTCCCACAACCAAGCAGTTAAACTCCAATAAACAGGAAGTAACCAAAAATGTCTGAGATGAGCAAAGTCCTTTTTCTTGATGGAAATTTACTGTTCCTCAGGAGTGGCAGTTTAGAAAGCAGTTGAAATACAGAATTTAAAAATAAAGCTTAGGAAGAGTGGATCTTAATAAACATCTGTTTTTTTGCAGCATGACTCATTTATTCTCTTTACTAAATTATTCTTTGGCACAGAGTATGAGACTACATAAAGTGTGGTTAGAACATTTCAAAGGTGCATCCATGTTTACAGGAATATGGCTGCTAGCCTCATTTCTTGGAAATGAGCTATATCTAGAAGAGAAAGTTGTCTTTAGCTTTTGAGACATCTGTGCATAAATGTGTGTGTATGTGTGTGTTTATGGGCTCTGGGGAATGTCCTAATGTACAGTACATGTAACAATAGGTTTTTTTCTTTATGAGGCAAGGAGAAAGCTTGGTGGTGAAAACTATGCAAATTATTAATAACTAAAAGTAATCTACATATAAGAATGTTTTCAGATTCACAAGAGATGAAAACTAGCAGAGAATTACCTGTTGTATCTAATGTCTGCTATTCAGTCACCTCTCAGAGAGGTATGTCAGACAGAAAGGTGGAACAGTACACTGTACTTGGTATCTGTTGCCTTCCTGAGAGCAGTTGGTAAGGGTTCTTCAATTCATTTTGCTGCATTTAATCCTATGGAAAAAGAGAGGTCTGAAGCTCCTGCCATCTGGCAGATATCCTTGAAATATCCTACTGTCTTGTACCAAAGGATGAAGCCTGAATCTTTTCTTATCCTATCTGAGGACCGGGATATTGTACAGATTCAGCACACAATAGGTCGTTTCACACCATCAAAGTCACTCTTTTGTTGCTATTATCAACTCCCATAGGGTTGTTTGTAGCATTCAGACGATTCTTGCTTTTCTGTGCTTGATGGTATGAATTATTGATGCGTTTAACTTAGTGTTCTAATCAGTATATCACACATCACTTTGTTCAATACAGGCTATTAGTTGTGGTGTAAACTTTCTGAGCAAATTTTAATGTGCAACTTGGGTTAGAAGTATAAACATACATATATACATAAAGTTTATTTGTTACAATATTGCAGCACAATGTCTTAGTTTGTATTAATTACAGACTTGATTAAAAACAATAAAATACAGAGATCTGACAGTCTCAAGTCACTGCTAATATGCTTGATAGAAAAAAGGTCTTTCAAGGATTTTGGAAGAGCAATGCTGAACATAATCAAAAGCAGTGTAGCTCTCTGGAACAGTACACTCCAATTTAGTAACCTTTAGCCTTAACAAATACACACATATATGTTTACCACAGTGGAGACAACATATAAATAGAGCAGGAAAGAAGTTAGTTTAATAAAATTGATCTGTGGATTGTTCTTGTTGAAATCTTCTAGAGTAGTTCTTTTCCCTCTCTATTAAAAATCATTCTTAAAATAATGGAATTCTCCCAGGGGGTCCATTTCCCTACATTGAGCTTTTCATGTGATTGCAGAGAAACATAAGTAGTTTTATACCCAATCTGAACAGCTGAAATGAGTTATAAGAGGTTGTTGCTTAGTAAGGATTTACTTGTCCAAGAGTATAAAATTAAAAGATAACAAGCAGATACCTAAAATACATTTCTGCTAATTTTAATATCATTATGCTAATTTACAAGGAACAAACTGGCTAAAGATCATTACATGTAAAACACATGATGACATTATTTCTAGGGGAAAAATGTTTTTAAAAAAATCATTGAACTAAGAGGGTTTTTTAAAAATTAAGAGTAATACTTAAATATTAGTGAATCGGTAGATACTCTAATTTAAACTAAAAAAAAAATTTTGTTTAGTGTGGACTAGCCACTCATACAAGAGTTTAGTATGCCCCTTCGAAATGATTTTTAAGTGAAGCTTATGTGTAGTAAATCTGGGAATATATTCTTGAAAATTTATGACTGTGGTAACTTTTTCATTTGTATTTGTAAAGCTCCGAATATTCTTTGTCAGATAAGTTGTGTTGCCGTAACTTTGCCACCTGTGATAATATAGTATCTGTGCACACAGTGCCATTGCTGTCTGTTAGACTTATTCCGGAGTTCTGTGTTTGCAGAGGGCAGCACTCTTGTAATGATTTGCAAGGGCTGCTAAAATCACTGAATGGGAAGTGGATGCAGAAGTTCTGAAATACTGTGTAATTTGTTTCCTTCATCTGATAACAAGAATTGTGCCTTACAAAAAGAAATACCTTAAGATCCCATTGTAATGCTGTTTCCAGTTCAAAAGTGATATGCATGTGTGTGTCTCTCTAATCCTCCGAGCTTCTCTCTGTGTATGATTTAGGGTTACATTCCGAAAAGCAAATGGGAGATGGACACTTCTGAGGCAAAGCTAGGTGGGTATTTATTTTTTTCCTGCTTATATAGTTGGTATCTGATGATATTTGCAAAACCTGAATTTTTGTTTTTACTGTGCCTCCTTACCAAAGACAAATAAATGTGTTGATCTCATACATGTGTCTGAAACTGCAAACACATCTATACAGAAATTTGTCTTCTGGCAGAAGCAAGGGAGTTATGACAACCATTGCTGTTTTATATACTCATTAATTGTTCTTCCATCTGTTCAAGGAAAGTAGTTTGTCTTAAAATTTTAAAAAAGCAGTATTTCTATTCTTTCTTTTTTATTCATCTCTTCCGTATTATAAAAAGCAAAGAGTCAACTTACATTGCATTGCATTCTTGTTCATACTGCATACCTTTTTTTAAAGCTTAAATGTCATCAGTAACTTCTTACTTTCTTGGAGACATGCCTAGTACCTAACTCGTTTGAAGATGTTTCTCGCTCTCCAAAATGGACAAGTATGAGGACAAAGTAGTGCCATACTTTGAAACTGGTTCTGAATTATTAGGCCTCAGTGTATCTTTTCAACAACTCAGATGCTGAAAAGTTAAAGTTTATTATGCTTTTCAGTTCCAGGAGTGTGCTAGAAATCTTCATAGTAGGATGCAAAATGGACTTTCCAGGAGCACAAGGGCACTATTTTTGCTGCACTTTTTGTTCCAATTAGTGCTGCTGGTTGTGTTAAACGTAAGTGCTAATATTAGGATTCTGTCAGTCAGAAGCAACTTACAGGCTGAAATGTGTGTACCACAGCTATGGTGGAAGGTGTACACGTGGAAAGAGGTTTCTAGTCATTATAATCAGTTTGGTTTGTTTTGTTTTTTTTTCCTGAACAGTAATGGTTCTAAGTGAAGATTTTATCAGTGTAATCTGCATAAAGCCGCTATTTTCTGTCATGTCTGTGAGAAGTAACAAATATCTGAATGGGACACAGCACACCTTAACTGTTTGAGCTTTGTTTCTCTGTGTGTGGTGCAGTCCTCTGTATCATTACTTTCCAATAACCAAAATCACAACTGCACCATAGAAATCGCATTGGAATTTTTGGCAGCCTTTCTTATTTTGCTGTTAACTACTTAGCTGCACCATCTCTTCTGCTGCTGCATTGTCTTTTAAGTCATTAAATTTTTATGGAATATATTTACATTGTGGCACCTACAGTACCACTGGAGGAGCCTTGTACTCAATGATTCTGACGCATCAAACAGATAGGCAGTTAGAATTAATTCAGGATTGCTCTGCGGTTTTGTTATGGGAGTTGATTGTTTTAATATCTTAAGATTATTTCTTAAGTTTATAACTATTTTTTTCCCCAGTTATATATGAAATCATAGTACTGGAAAACTGCATTGTTGAAGAATGTGCTGATACGTTGTGTTGTGTTCCAAATAACACAGACTTCTTTAAATACTGAGTTCTAGGAAGAGATGTGTTGTGCTGCATACAGTGAACCCTAAGTCATCCTGCGCATTTTACAAATATCACAGGAGTCCAGTGTGTTCTAAAATTATGTATAGTTTCTAGCAATGTGGAGGCTGTGACTAAAGCAGAAACTTACATACAGCTTTCAAAATTTCCCTCTCTCACCCTCAAATACTGCTAACAAATAGAAACAAAGAACTGTGTTGTGTTTCTTTCCATATGAAAACTCCATAATATAAAATACAGGATTTTTGTATGGCTACCACATAAACTAGAATATGAAGCAAGCAGCAGAGTCAGTTTTATGCTAAAGTTACTTTCAAGGCTGTTGCAACTTGAATAATCAAACTCCATTAACAAACTGGATGTTAGCATGCTGCGAGACACAGGTGGAGATGCTGAGGTCTTTGTTAAATCTGTATTCATGATTTTGCTTTTATAACTACCTTCTAGATTAATTTTTATAAATATATATTTATAAAAATGCAAATTTATAAATATAAATTTAAAGTAAATTCTGACAGAACATACATTTAGAAAAAGCCTAGCATTCCTATGTAATAAATGCTGTTTCTTTGAAACAAGGGCAAGGGCAAACAACTTTCAGCTCAAGGTATGCATTGTAAGCACTTGCAGTCTGTGAGTAAGAATTATATTTAATTTACAATAAGATGTTGTTGTAGATGACCAATTAAAATTATTTCCTGAAAGGCATGTAAACTGTGGTATGCATTTGTTATTCCAAAGTTGAGTTACTTCCTGGGAACTGGCCTGCCCATTAGGTTTATTGCGTTAGTCCCACAGGGCACACATTTGCAGAAGTGATGTAAGTGCAGAATCCAGAACCAACACTTTTAAGTCTTGTTTTGTTTTGTTGTTTTTTTTTTCTTTCTGAATAGATGATGTTACAGGAAAGCACAATAAGATCTTGCTGTTTGTAATAAGCCTCAGAAAAGGTCTGAAAAGGTCTGAAAAGTTGAGTTCTTTAGCTGCAAGGCTGACTTGTGACAATCACCTTGCCATTCACCCCAGAGCAAGAGCTTTAGTTCAAATTTACTTTGGCAGGGGTGATGCATTCCTCTGAGTATGTGTGTGGTATATCATTTCCTTATGTGTTGTGAGCACACAGCCACGTTTTTATTCTAAGGATTAATTGCTGGTCTGTCTCAGTGCATAGCACACATGGGTTCTTGTATTTAAATTTACAGAAATGGACTTATATTTTTTAAATTTGACTATATTTGAAGTGTTTAGCGCAATACTGTTTCAAAGTGTGGCTTAGTGGGAAGTTCTACAAACTTTCAGGAAAGAATAAATGAGGTCTGGCATAGCTGAAGTTTTGATACCATTGTAAAATTTGCTCTAGAATGCACATAACGTTTTACATAAAATTTTGTGGCTTTTATACGAGAAGGGCAAAAATTTAGCTGATTGATAAATTTAGTTTTTGAAGGAGCTAATTAAATCAGTTACTTTCAGATGCTTTGTTATTAAAATCCTAAAGGTGAGTTTTTAAGTTCTGCGAGTTTTCAGAAATGCTGCTACTTCATTGTTTTTAAATGGAAATGCTAAAATGACATTTGAAAGTTTAACACTTAGTAATCATCTGACACAAATGTTCACAAGCGCCATTGTTACAAAATGACACCTTTGTCTCATTTTCAGAAAAGAGTATTCTGAAATAATGCTTTGTGGCAGGCTTTTGACATTACTGTAGTATTTCTACTGCATGACACATGTACCTTGAATCACAATAGTATGGATGGAAGCAGATCCCTCTGGAAAGGCAATCCGGCTTCAAACATGCAAGGAGATAAATTCTGTGTAGCAGTAACAAAAGGAACAGAGGGGATCCTCATACTCTGAACATCTCCTGATTCCTCTGTTCATGTTTGAGAGTTACACAGTTCTTGGTGATTTTTTCAGTCGGTCTGTGTGCAGCAGGGAGTGAGACTGAACTCTTTTCTTCCACGCTGTTAATGAGATGAGCTTGCATCATAGCATGTTGCCTTCCAACAGGAATATGTCTGTGTACAGATACTTGCTGACAGAGTTCCTGAAGTTTCAGTTAATGTTCCTGAATACTCCTCAATGCATTTGTTGCTCTCCTTCTCATTGTTACTTTTTTCTGGAAACTGTTATGCTATGAATGATCTATACTGATTGATCTGAAAGTAATACTGAGGAATAGTGCAAGTACACTATGTGCTGGAGTAACAGAGGAATATTGTATAAATCAATTTTGTCTTCTAGAGGGAGTGCCGTCTTTCTGTAGAGATTGAGCTTCAAATTTGGCAGATTTAATTTAGAGCAAAAGAAGAACCTTAACTGAATTGTGTAACAAGATATAATGTAACATATAAATATTCTGTGCAGTTTTCTTAAATGGCAGAGGGGATTAAAATGTTTTCTTAGAAGAAATTCTGTATCTGTTCCAGGGAAATAGGGCAAAGGTGGAGTCTTTAAAATTTTTAGAGTTGTATGAGGGAGAAATTACTTCATTAGTTTATGGCATTTAGATTATATTAGCATGTCTGCATCACCATTGCCTCACATTATCTCCGTTGTTGCTCTTTTCTCTCCCATATTAAGCAAAAAATCTCATCTCTGAACGGAGCTTCTTTAAATACATACCTTTTGAACATCGTCTTCTGCTATCCAAAAAAAAAAAATGCTGCCTTATATTTGGTTTATTTCTGAAGCCCTTTGTGGGTGAATTGAATTATATCAGTGACTTCTGAAACACTGTTACTGACATCACTGGAAATGGTTTACAATGTATAACTGCCAAGGGTAGTATTCTTTCTGCATATACTTGAATTGTTGGCTTATAAAATGGTAGCATATATCGACAGAAGCACTAGGATTTCCTTTGACTTCTAAGGCCGTTTTTCATTTTCATGCTTTGTTGTTCATAATCTTACAATGAATACTTCATCTCGTTTCCAAAAGCAGTTTGACACATAATTTCAAGAAGGTGTTGTGTTTTCACTGAAAATAAGTGTCCAAAGAGGAACAAAATTATAGAACATAGGAATGGAATTGTTTTTCCTCATGCCTTATTGGTTCAATAAGAGAAAGAAGAAAATTATGACTGTTGGACAAACGTACTGCTCAAATATTCATGTCTGACCTCTTGCATGATTAAACAAAAGATTCTGAGATTATTTTTTTTTCCAGTCCTGGAGGATTTTTTGAGTGTGTTTTCCTTATGGGGAGAGAAAAAGAAAGGGGGGGGAATCAGGATTTCCAAGGAGCTTTTGTTTAGCAGAAACAGTATCTCAAAAACTGGTCTTTGATGCATTAAATTATATGATCGTCACTTGTTCCCTGATACTGCATGTATGCTATGTTTGACACAGTATTAAACCCCGAATTGGGAAAAATGCTACAGCTTTAGTAGTGTGTTCTAATACAGAAAGGTAGATCTGTGGTTCACAGCTATTGTTGGCTATATTGTACCTGTAAGGACAGACTCCATATAGTAGGAACACCCAGAAGAGCAAGCTTTTCCCCCTCTTACAGATAAAGACTTGAGTGTTACTGCCACACAGTTAATATGAAAGATCAATAAAACTTGAAAATGGTGTTGAGTCTTCTTTAGTTTATTTCAATTCTCATCATTCCACCTGTCAAGACAAGCTGGATATACAAGTTCTGCTGTTCATTCTTTTGAAAATTTTTTCCACTCTCGTCTTGTTTGTGTGAATAAGAGAAAAAAATTCTTCTTTAACTCTGAGGCTCTGTGTTTGTTCTCAGACAAGCTGGATGGTTTGCGGACTGGCACTAAAAGGAAACGTGACTGGGAAGCAATTGCCAGCAGACTGGAAGATTATCTGCAGCTTCCAGATGACTATGATACACGTGCTTCTGAACCTGGAAAGAAAAGGGTAATAAATTTTCAAATGACTTACTGTGTGTATATGACCATTTAACAGTCTCTGTGAAAAAAAGTTTGTATCAAGTCACTCAGTGTCTCTGAATATGGCAATTTCACTTGACTCACTTTTCATTTTGCTGTTTTGTTAGTTTCTGTAAGAGAATATTCTTGAGAGTAGGGTCTTCCAGAGATAAACAGATTGATTATAACAAAGTGAGGAATTGTAGATGATGAAGATGGCATGGCATGGTTCCATTTCTTGCTGGGGGAGATGATGCACTTTGTGTCAGAGCAACCTGAAGTCCTTTTCTTACGCTGTATTTTGTGATGAGATAGTGTGATATATAGAGTGCCATTCCAAGACAAGATGATGATTTTATTGAACTATTTTTTTGTTAGGTTTTGTAGTAAGTAGACAGTGAAACAGTATACTGTTATTATGTACAAAAAGTTTCAACTGAGGAAAGTATCAGCTATGTAGATTTTATATCAAATTAAGTCTTGCAGATGTTATCTCCTGCATATATGTTGCATAAAGCTTGGGAGATGGTGTGTAAGTGGTTGGCTTCACTTTATATGTTCTGTTCTGAACACAAAATGCTACATTCTCAAATACCATTGTGGAAAAAAAGGGCAAAAATCATAGAGGAAGATGAGAGGTAGTAGGAAGAGTTAATGCTTTTTTTTTTTTTCTTGTCTCCAAAATAGATCAGCTTTTGCCACTAAAAGTAATTTGAGTTAACTGTTAGTGTTTGGACTTTGCTTTGTTCTGTCATGTCAAATAGAAAACATGGGTAATACTGGACAGCATGTGTGAAAGAGGTGGAGTTACTAAGGCACTGGCAGCAGAAGTGATGGTGGAAGAAAACAGACATTACTCACCAGCAGGAATGTCTGGGGAAATCCAGGTAGAATGTGGAGTAGGGAGGTGCTGGTGATAAGGCTATGTCCCCAAGTAACAAATCAGCCTGAATGGGACTAATCAGTTAGGATGTCAAGGAAGAGCTCCTTCACTTAATACTTACTGTTTTTTCTTGTCCTGCAATGGTGTGTTTCAGCTGAGTTTCTGGACTGTAGCACTTCATCATCACCTCTCTTACTCCCTCCTCCGTGTTGTACTCCCTCCCATTGGTGTCTGGGTTTGTGCGTGAGCAAGTGATTGTATGTATATGTTTGAACAGGATGGATGCAAGTGATCTGCATGACCATGAAGAGCCACAGAGGAGATGGCTGCAGCTGTAAAGCTGGGAGATGACAAATGCATTAGAAGTTATTTAGTGTAAAGAAATAGTGGAGAGATTTTAAATAGAAATGTATCATAGAAGGTAGAAAATTGTCCCTCATTCACTCGTTCATTGATGAGTTGCTCTTTAACACTGCCTTTCTGTAGTTTCATAGTCATCTTTAGATGTTTCTATTGTGCAATTGAAAGACAGGTCATACAGAAAATGAATACACTAAATTAATCTTTGATAATACTTCCTGCAGAAAACATTGATTTGAACAGATAAATAATTGTAGTAAGTACACTTCAGCTCTCAGAATTACAGCATTGAAATGGAAAAGGCTAGTCCCCTATACATTTCTTCTACTCCATGGAACACCTGGGATATCCAATTGAAAATAATGTAACTGGTGTAGTTTCCATCTTTTAAGCATCAGAAAACAAATTAATACTTGCCCGTTTGAATGAAAAATTACTAAAAATTAGAATTCTTATACTCTTACTGCAATGGAAAGCCTACACTTGTCTCAGGATTTCTTAAGAGATTGTTTGACTGATAGTATGTTCTCCATAGGTGCGATGGGCAGATCTAGAAGAAAAAAAAGATGCAGACAGAAAAAGGGCCATTGGTTTTGTCGTTGGACAAACAGATTGGGAGAAGATAACAGATGAAAGTGGTCATCTTGCTGAGAGAGCCCTCAACCGCACCAAGTATATATGATAAAGAGGTTAAACAGAATTTTGTGCCTTTAAGGTAAGTATTCGGTCTTCCTGCTTGTTTATAGCCTTGATGGTTCTTTAGTTTTTTTAAGAGTAGAGGTTGCAGTTGATGTCATGGTTAGAGTTCTCCCAGACAAGATTATGTGATTTGGAGGCTTGTGTAACAGATGTCAGCTGTGCCCATGTCAGTGTGCACCCTCCTGTACAGCATCTAAAAATAAAAGGATTGTCAGCTATCAATCTCCAAACCGTATTAACAGGAAGATTATGTTTTCATTAAGAGTAGTTTAGCTTTGTGCCCAGTCCTGTCTAGTTGAGATTTTGCTTGCTATATTTTAATTCTGACCATGTTAATTACTGTTTCATTTGGTGTAACAAACTTTTCCTTTCTTTACAGGCCATTTGCTCTGAGGAGAAGTGAACCAAGGTGTCATGAGCATCTTGCATGGGTCATGTCACTCCCACCTTCACAGTTTTTCTTTGTTACTTTGTTTCAGTAATTTTCTTGAGTTATTGGCAGATAAGCAGTGCCCTCAAAAAAACCCAATGAATCCCGCTGCTCCTAAATGAGACACAGTTTACTTTTTAATATTTTTGGAGGGGAGGGAGGGGGAGGGCCAGTAGTTTTAGCTGCTGTTTGTGGGATAAAGTGGAAGGATTAGACAGACGTTACCTCCACTGTACCATCACAGAATGTTTATCACCTTTGCTTTGTGGCCGTTCTTGTTTTATACTGTATGTACCTTGTAGCTTATTGTATTAGGAAGCAGAACAATAAATTTCACTATAAACTGTTCTTGGTGGACCATATAGCATGGTTTTTGTTTGACATTTTAAATGTGGTCTTTGTTCACATGTTGACAGTGCTCAGAACTGGCCTTACCTGGAAGAGGTGCTGTGCTCTTATTCTGGAATGTGTCCTGTCTTCTAGGTTTATCACCTGCTGTTCTTCTCATAGACAGCTCCGTTAAGGCCCCAGATTTTGCTGGCCTTTAGGAGTCATACCGTTATCATTCTTCTGGAGAGAAGGCATGATCGTTATTTTTTGGATCCTAGTTTCTCTTATGTCAAATTTTCATTACTACATGAGTATGAATTCTGTTGGATGGCTCTGAAATACTCAAGGTAGTAATGTATGGAAAACATTTTTTTTTAATGTTCAACTTGAAAATAGGTACTGTGGAGTTCTCTGGAGGACAGCCTAGAAAGCTCTTTTTGGTCTTACTATGTCTTTTAGTCCACACTGATCCCTATCAGGATATTTCATTCCATTCATAAGTCTACTGTCTCATAGAGAAACATCATTAAAAGAAGCAACAAAGACCAGAAATTACACCCTTCTATTCATTTAATGTGTTTAGCTTGCTAAAAAAGATAAACAAATAGCAGCCCATACTATTAAAAGCGGTACAAATTCTTCATGGATGCTGGTACATCACTTCTGCACAGCATCAGTTTTGCTGATGAAAACTTTCTTTTGTCCTCTCGGGTTTTGAAGCAAATGCCTTGTTTTAACAATGTTGTAACCAAGCAAAGTTTTTAAATCTGAAAATACTTGCTGTTTTACTGGTGAACTGATCTTTTTCTCCTGACCTTTCTGAGGGAAGAAAATGAAGTCCTGAATTTCCTTCTCTGCTATTTTTTGTTGCTCTACTGAGTGATTACATTGTGGTTTGCGTCTAGGTTGGTAAATCAGTGAGTTCTGGTGTGGTGGTAGTTCATGCTGTTACAGGAGAGCAGTGATGCTAATAGATGGTTTTGTTTACAATTCTAATGTTTTGGTTGATTGGATGTTTCTCAACCTTGTCTGTGGTGCATGACTGAAAGCTCTTTGGTAAATAAGGGAAATAGCTGAACTTGTCTTATGCCCTGAATGTGTTTTAATACAAGAAAATCAATCTCCCTGAATGCAGCATTTTTAAAATGGAAGGTAACAAATAAGCATTTTCTGTGTGCACATACTATTACGTAGCATATATACTTTCTCTTTTAATGTGGCTACGTACTCTTTGAATTCTGACTGAGAATTGTTGATGAAGGGAAACTAACAGTTAACAAAAATCAATATTGCTGTGGAAATCAAGCAAGCTTTGCTTTGGAGAAGTTACTCTCTCAGGTACGTGTAAAATGGGTTTCAGTCTATCCTCAGTTGTACATAACAAAACTAGAGTTCTCATGACACACTGTTGTTACAAGTTGATGCTGTTTCTGGTCTTTTAAGAACTGATGATGGTTTTGTGTGTATTTTTGGTAATAGACCTGAACTAGATCCTTTTCTAACATTTTCCTTTCCAGGGTAATAATTCTGGAGCATGCATATAGATGGCGTGTGACAGAACTGATGATACTGTTTACTGATTTTAACAATTTTGAAAATTATTTTAGCAGATAACACCCAGAGAGGTCACACTGTTTATTCTGTGGTACATGTAGAGTTAGAGAGATGAGTGGAGATTACACATGAAGTTTACTTTGATGAGAACAGAGAGAAAATGTATCAATCTTCAAGTTTAGGGCAAAATTTCAGTTATGAAACAGTACTGTTGCAGACTGTTTGTCAGACTGTTTGATCAGAACAGGCTGAAGGGCTTGGGGTTTGCTGTTGTTGTTTTCCTGGTTCTGTGAAGTTCAGAACTTTTCTGTAGGACAGAAATACCATTCCATAATCTTTGCCATTTGTTTCAGTTGGTTTGAATACTTAGCAGGTCAGTCTTCATCTGCTTGATGGGAAGTGGCTCTCAGAGAAAATAACTTATGACAGAACTACAATCCATAACAGATTCTATGTACTTTAGTCCTTCAATGAATGAAGAAATTGAGCAAAAAGGAAAAATTCATCATGGCCACTGACAGAACTGAGCATAGCTAGGTAGTCCCCTGCTTGGCTCGCAGTCAGAGCATGGTGATTAGTGATTTTGCTTTTGTCTGGAAAATCCTCCACTACAGAATCCAGTAAGTTTTGATCTTGATATACTTCTTACTCATCATCTGCTTGCTTATATTGGCAGTAGACTCTTTCACAGCACTGAACAGAAAGAATACCCACTTTAATGGCTAAAGAGGAAAATATGCATCCAGCACTCCTGGATAATGTTTCATCTTTGACCATGCATGCGGTTGTGCTAACTCTAAGTTGGGTTGTTTCTGTGCATTGCATCACATTTAAAAATACAACTCTGATCATCAGCTGCCACAGAATGGAGCTGCTACCTCTTGAGAAAAATTAAACCAGTATTTTCTGTGAATTAAAATTTCATATGGCACTTCAGTTTTTCTCAAGACCACGTGCTTTTTTTAGAATATTGAAACTACCTATCTCATGGCAGAAGTACATGTGCTTTTTGCAAGGGATTGTGCAACCTAGGACATGCTGCTGCTATATGAATAGAGCTTAGTTGTCATCTTCAGTAACCTTGTGTTTTACTGTAGGATTGCTCATGAATCCTTTAGAATGGAAGAATTGGTGTTGGTACAAGTTAGTTTGACTTTTCACCCATTAGGTTGGGTTTGGAATTTTTTGGACTTTCCTTCAGTCATCTTTGTGAACCTTGTCCATTAATTGTTCCTAGCCTATCTGTTGTTAAACAAAATACATTGCTGTTATTGTCTGTTTGAAAGGCATTGTTTTAACTATTTTCTGAAGCCTTTTAATCTCTGAACAGCCATTTAAATACCATGAAGATCCTGAGTAGGATTTCAGTAGTGGCTTTTATGAAATGATTGAATTGGAAAAGTAGAGTTGTAATACTACACTGAAACAAATATATTAACCAGTCCCGCAAAAGCCTGCATCTAATCCAGGTGAATAGTTAAAAATTATGAAGAATTGTAATTTGCAAGTCACATTAGAAAGTATGCTTCCTGCAGAATAGTCTGTGTGCTTTTAAGTGAGAGAGAAGAACATGACCTCACCATCCAAAATCAGTTTTTCACAATTTGAATGTTGCATCATTGGAACACTCAGAGAACCCTTTTCAAAGGAATGAAGTAATTCAGCCTGTGGGACAGCTTGTTGCCACCTAAACAAATTCATTGTTACCAGAAGAAAAAATATTCTTTGCCCATTTATTTAATGAAGCTGCCATGGTGAATCATTTCATGCCCTTTGGACACAATTCCCCTTAGCAGATTGTGCCATTTTATTATTAATATTGCTGCCACAAAATTTTGGAAACCCACACAATATTGGACAGACCTCAGGACATGAAAGCATGGTTGATCTAGGTTAGAGGCAAACTGTGCTTTTTGCTGTGAAGTTCCTAATGTCTCCGCCAGCTTGCAGCTAGCTAACTGTGAGTTGACTGAACTGAAACCCAGGAGCTCTCTTGAAGTATTGTAACTCGGTGTATGTGAACTAGAAAGGGGAAGCAGTGCTGAGAGTTTTCTTTGCCTGTGGAACATTCACATCGTCTGCATTCTCAGGAAGCCAAATACTGATGGGTACGTGGTTCTTTTTTATTATGCCTCTCTTCGTTATTTAATATTTCTTGGATTACTTCTGGGAAATGAGGACTCAGTACTGAACTTGAGGTCCACTGTCAATTTGGGATCAAACTGCACCAGGAGAACATGCATACTATGAGATTATGTATTTGAGGAGCAGATGTGGTCATCTCAGTTGAGATCTGCACGTTTGCAGCGTGAACTATAAGAGGGTAAAAAGAAACGCAGGTTCTTATGACGTGGTGATGTAAAGCTGATGTTTTAGTTAGGCTTTTTATCATAATAGAAATGAGAACTGAAATCTCCTGTCATTTAAAATATGAATGGCACAATTCTCTTTCTATTTTCTCTAGTGTAACCATCTTTGTTCTCTTTTATAAAACTTGAATCAAGTTGGCTTCTCTCCTCCTGCTCATCCATTCCTGCAGGTGCAAGTCAGAATCCTTCAACCAACTAAAGGAACACCGAGTAACTCTTCTGACTTCTTAAGATTAATCACTTTCTTCTCCAGGGCAAAACTGGTTTGTTTCATTCTTACCGTGGAGTGATCCAGCAATTGAAGTGTGTTTTTCCACCACTTCCAAATTTGCCTGGTACTGCAGCCTGGAGCCTTAAAACTTCCTCATGCATGTAGGTTGGAAAATTGCTAATGACAATATTTCATTAAGGTAGATTATCACTTTCTAGCTGATTAATACTGTTTGGAAGCAGAATGTGCTCTTTTATTCATGGTTTTGCTTAAACCAGGTAAGCGCAAGTACGGTTACCAAACAAAAAGTACAGAAAGTTACTGGAAATTGAGAGACAAAAGTGTTTTGAAGTCACTTAGTGTTTTCCATTCTTTGTTAAGTTTCTGGTCAGGAAGCTCTGGTCTCTTTGAGTTGTAGGATTTAAGGTTTGAATATGCAAAACCTTAAAGCTGCCTGGGTGGAAATGGCACAGGTGGTGTTGGTTTTTTTTTTTCTTCTGTTTCTCTGACTTGTGGAACTCTCAGATGGAATCTCTTTGGGAGGGGAGGCCTTTCCCTAGGACTTGTGCTCTGGAGTGTCTGTCATTCAAATATTTCTTTATACTGCTTCCCTTGTGTGTGTGTGTACAGGGACAAAGTTTGTTTCCTTAACTGGTCACGATACACTTACATGAGTGGATGTTCCGTGTTACACAAGAAGTTTCTGATGATTAGGATGACATCTGAACTGTCTGCTGTGATCAGTATATTCATAAATCACGTTGCTGTGTTTGAACAGTTAGTACTCTCAGGGGAATATACGAAGACTGCAAGGTTGTTACCACTTCACCAATTTCTCTGATGTTGCGGTCTTTGGAGAGAAATTATAACTGTGGTGCTCTTCGGTACAAAACAAGTAAACAAAAACACAACAAAAACAAAAACAACCACCACAAAGCCCAAGAAGTGAAAATTCTCCATCTAAATGAAGGGGGGGGAGGGAGGAAAAGAAAAATGGTAATTCAGTTAGTTTTACTCTAATTATCTGAGCTGTAATCTTGCCTTGTGTGGCTAGAATGTGCTAGCAACTACACTGTCTGAGGTGTCTGCTTTAGCAACTGGCTGCATATATATTTGTGGAGGAGAATCTGAAATTAGTCCTTGCTAAGTTTTGTCTGCAGGTCAAAAGTATAGTTGAATGAGCTGATTTAGAAAGCAGTTTGTCTTGAATAAGCCTGTTAAGGGTGATTTGAAAGTACCTTTAAATTCTCTTTAAAAGCACAATCCATTAACAGATTACACGTAAACTGAAACATTGCCCCCAAATAAATAGAAGCATTTTTCAAAAACTTAAGACGACTTCTGCTTAAATCTTGTAAGATGTTACTTTTCTTCTCTGGAGATCAGTACAGAAAGGGAACAGAAATGCAGTTCTTCCCTGCTTCAGTGTGTAAATGGCCTTAAAATGCAAAGAACTACGTATTTCTTTTGACAGGTAGGTAATACAGACAATTAATTTGGCACTATGCCATTATGTGGATGGCAAGGTATCTTAAGCAGCGTTTTATTCTGTTTTGGTAAGTTTGATGCAGTTAGTAATAAAAGGTTTTGTTTGACCACTGCTGATCCCGGTACATGAATCTTCTGGTTTTTGAGAGTACTGTATTACTGTTTGAAGCACAGAAAACACAGCTTTACTGACAAACACCTACACTGTTTCAATTTATTTATCTGTGAATGCTCAGAATTCTTGTGCAAGGGTTGAGTCTTTACTGCTCTTCTTTGAGGTTTTTGCTTGAACTGAAGTTGCCATATTCTTTTATTTGAAGAAGATAAGGACAGATTTAACTTGTATGGTAGCAGATCTCATTGTACTCTTCAATTAGAGTCACACAGAAATCAAGATTTTTCAGGTAATGACAACCAGATGACACTAAAGCTTTGATTTCATGTTAGGATTAAATTGGAGAAAAAAACAAGCTTGAAATTGTTTCTGCTGTAATCAAATTTTTGCAGTTTCATATTGCCCAGTACAGTTTTAAACCATTAACGTCAACTTCATGAAAGAAAATGTCAGCACTTTACTATGGAAAAGATTTCAGTGGATTAACATTGCACTATTTTATGGAGTATCACTTGCAGTCTACGGTCGAGATTTTGCACCCCATTGAACCTACATGCTGCATAAATATGGAACAAGGTCTTTCTTCTGCCTTAAGGAGAGGCATCAAAATGAAAAGGTCTTTCATATTCTGCTAAAAAGCTTGACAACTGCTGACATCTAATAGAAAATGGGATTTAACTTGCTAGTAGCTGGTTTTGGATTGTAGAGTCTTTAAATATACTGTAGCAAGAAATAATTCTTCTGAAGCCTTCCAAGGTTTCTTACTGAATCTTTTGCTTTTTTCCTTTTGGAATGAAGAAAAACAAGGATATATCCAAACCAAAGCACTAAAGATACTTCCCATAGAAGAATCCACTGATAAAAACTTCGCGCAACTGAAAAAAATCTTAGAACTTCAGCTTGATCAGAGATGCTACTGAGATTTCTTACAAAGAAACATACTTGGAAGTTCTAATGTGAACAGTTCAAACAGGTTTGCGCAATGTACGATATGATTACTATGTGTTTTGCAGTAGGTACTTTATAGTTAAGGTAAGGAGGAATGTGAATACCCTTTTCCAGGGAGTTGACAATCTACATATTCCTTTATTAGGAATATAACGATTTGTATCTCCTTTCCCTTCTCCAAGCAGGCAGGGAATCTGCTGAAAGGCTGAAGGGATGGCCCTAAAGTAAACTTGGGTATAAACTTCCTCATTTTTACTTTAAAAGTTTGTCTGTTATAGTCTCATTGCAGTACATATGTTTCAGATGTAGCTTGAGAAGACTATTCGGATACCCCTTAAGCAGTTTACCTGCAAATCTGCTGGGGAGACACTAACATGGTGAGTATGCTGTGTTGCTAGTAGTATGCTGACAGTGCACATCTGTACCTGCTTACTTGAAGATGAACTTGGAACAGAATAAAAATCTGACAGAAAAATTAGATTTACCTCAGTAAAAACACGTAAGTGGCTGTTTGGCTTTGGGTCAATTTGGGGAACTGATGGAACCTGTGACCTTCGGTGATAAATACTTCTCCATCACCTCCTTTGTTGTGTCCAGTACTGGCTCGTAGAAGATTCTCAGTCCTGTGGATTTCCATCCTCTTGTTCCTAAGCTAGACTTACAATGTGCTGTGTTGAAGGAAAGGACTGTCTAGAAGTTGACTGGCACAATTTATGTTTTGCTAAATGCAAAAATGCTGAGCATATCACGTTGTCACTTTGCACACTGCTTTTCTAGTTTCTTGGATTCTGCATCTAAATCATAGTCTTGAATTTCATTTAAAAAAAAACACAGTTGTCCAGAGAATTTCTCTGTTAAAGGCTGCTCTCTACTACATACTCTGATGCAGCAGCATCCAGTGCAGAGTTTTGGAGACAAGTTCCTCAACTGCATCTGTTACAGCTGAGCAATCTTGTAGAGAGTGTCTTTCTCAATGAGTATTGCAGAATTTCTCTCTTCATTCAGTCATTTCTTCTCAGCGTCTGACCTTTTTGGTGCTAAGTTCCATAAACAGAAAATACGGGTGCTGTGTTCTTGTTCATGGACAGTTGTTTTACCATTCCTAGTGAAACAGAACTTCAGAAATACACATTACTTAAAAAGCTGCACAACTGACATGAGGTCCAGGGCTGGTGGTGAGGTGGCTGTGTTTTTGCAGGAGTGTGATTTATATATGTTCTTCATCCAGGTGTTGTTATTCATAGAAAGATTGTTTTCAAATGTCATTGCCTTGGAAAATACTCTTTCTGCAGCAGTTCTGTATCAGTCTCTCATTTAGATGAATGCTTGAGCTTGAGACTTTGGTATAGTAGTTCTTCCAGTTTAGGAGATTTACTTACCTAAGATAAAGATTTATAGCTTATCTCTTGTACACATTGTTTTGCCTTTTCTGGACTATTATGGCATTTCCTTTGATCTTAAATTATCCTTGGCTACATGTATCAAGATGAAGGAAATCCATTTTCAACAGTGGGAGTTACTTTTTAGCCTCGATGTACAGGAGAGACAAATAATGTACTTCTCTCCTTGTGATACTTACTGTGTCTTTTTTTTATGCATTTTCTAGCACAGTTCATAAACAAATGTGTAATGCACCTCATATGTGTATTAAACTTAAATGTGTGATGCTGAAAACAGTTTCCTTTACACTGAGTTCTCCAGCTGGACTACTCTAGTCCAGCAGGGATTAAGACTTCTGTGTGGCCTCCAGAGCCTTCTGCACTGTTGTTTTTCAAGTTTCAGTCTTTGCTGTGATTATTTTTTTATTCTGTGTTTGTGTCAAGTTGTGTAGACCTGGTGAGTACAGTATAGCTAAATGTACAGAGCGAGTCTGGGTATTGTAGAAACATTGTTAACTTTCTGCAATATGTAGGTTGCTTTCTTTTTTTTTTTTTTTTTTTTAATGTTACTGGTTTCATTGTTCCCTACCTGTGATACACCATCTGTGGAGAAGGGAGACCTCTGGAAATAATGGTGCTAAAATTGCATTGAGTTTAAAGTCATTAACATTATTAAAATATTTTCAATATACACTTGGTTGGCATAATCACTGGCAAAGAGAATATAAATCAGACTGGGCATTAGGGAATTTTTGGAAAGTATAAAAGGGTAGAAATACATTATGAAAAAGTAGGAATTGGAATTCAGCGTTCAGTGTGTCAGATTCCTTTTTTTTTTTTGCTGACTTTCTAACTGTGATAAAAAGCAAAGGTTTTGAAAATAGGATAATATGTAAAATGCTGCTTTTAGTGATCTTGGGGAGAAGAACGCTCAGTAGTGAATAGGCACCATTTTTTGACTTACACTGTTATCAACTGGGATTTTTTGTTTGGATGTTTTTTTTTGCTGATGTCATTGTTACAGAGTTTGATTTATTTTAAGAGTAGTTTTGCCTTTGGAAGCAGCAGCCTACCTCCAGCAGCGTCACTGACATGTTGCCCTTGAACCCTATGCACACAGGGATTCCGTCCTGCGCCCGGGATGCGTCTGAGCCAAACTCTGAACAGTTAATGTGGAGCAGATAAGCCCTGTTACCAGAAGGGAAATGGCACAAAGATGCATGTCTTCAGTGATGCTTCTCAGAAATCACCTTATAACTTCTCATAGACTAATTAACTTGATTTTTATCTAGGGATTTACCCTTGTGAGTCAGTCCTCTTATGTTTTGCAGACAGGCTGGGGGGATGCTGCATCTTAACATGGTATGGTGGATCAATCATATGTAATTTTGAACTGTCTATGGTGTGGATTCATGTGCTGGGGCACACTGAATGTCTGAAGTTACGCTATGGTCATATGTATTGATAACATACTCGTGTGATCTTAACAGTGCAGAACTGAGTTGTCATGGCAAGGGATTTTTCCAATGCTACAGTTCTGTTTAAATGGCTTATGGGGAAAACAGACATTGGACAGGTGTCTGCATAAAATCTTCCTCCCTATTAATCTCAGTGCTCCTGTATTTCTACCAGGATTTAGGGCTATTGTATTTGTAACACAATTTTTACCTTGTCATTACTCCATTACTTTTATGGATTTCTATTTTACACCTGCATGATATCAGAGTTAACATCTGCAATACTTGAATTTATCTATCCTCTCTGCCTTCTTCTCCTCCAGCTCTCTTAATTGCTGTTTTGTATGCCTGAGACTACTTTCTCAACTTTAGCTTCCAGTATGTGTTGTTGTGTTTTGGTTATGGTGCTCTTAACTCCGGTTTATTTCCAGTGGAAAAAGCCCCTTGAATGCTTCCAAACACATAGCCATTCAATAACATACTGAATAAAGACAATTGAACTGGCATCAGAAGGCTTATAGGAGAAGCTTTATGAAGTGGTGAGCTGAGTTTTGCAACTAGTAAGATTCTTGGATCACTGAAGCATGTTGCTGGGACAATGCAAGGGCCAGTAAATTTTTCTGGAAAGACTTTTGGGACATTACATGCGGCTTTCAGGTGATGTCAGCGCTGTGCTCCCGAGGAACACCTTCCACACTGGTTCTGGCATCGTTTGCAATGAGAGGAGCTGCTCTACAAAAGATGGCTGCTTGCCACTATTTGCTGGAAAACAACTTCTGCAGAAAGAGCAGCTGGATGGCTCTGAGGTTGGCAGTTGGCTGTGGTTGACATAACAGGCCATAGAGTAGTATTAAGAGAGGTGAGATCTGATGGTAACTGCCAGTTTACTGACTGAGGCCTTAATATTTGTTATTTCTTAAGAAACAGATCTTGAGAATTGAAGTTAGGGCATTCCCACATAAATGTTGGCCTGTGTTTTATGACACAGACAAAAACTAAAATTGCTTTTGCATAACCAGTAAATTTGGGGGCAAATGGTCACAGATAGTAGTGTGATGATCTGAGTAAATCAATACCATGAGGAGGTGGTGGGGTTGCTGTCAGTGTATTGATGCAGACAGACTGTAGGCTGTTAGCAGGGAACAGGACGGTCACTGTTCCTGAGTGTGTAAGGGAAAGAAATCGCTATCTTTTTGTTTTAAATACTCAGTGCAGTTTTATGGAAACAAGCTTATAACAACTCAGGAGAAGGAGGATTCTGTAGTTTTCTCTCAGCTATTCAAGAGTTCACACAGGAACAATTTGGCACCAAACATGTTCTAAGCCATTGCAGTCTTCCTCACAGTAGCTGCTCAAGAAACATTGTTCCAAAGATAATTCCTTCCAGCATGACATGTCCCCTTCTAAAAAATGGAATTCAATCATCTTTATGAGTAAGCCCAGGATCTGCAAGGATTTTGTTTTCCTGATTGGTGTGACTGTTAAAATGCAGAAAGCATTGCCACCAGCATCCTGGTTACGTTCATGTTCAGGTTGCAGGTATGGAAGATGCTTACACAAATAATATAGTGTTAATGGACATGTCTCGAGTTAAGTGCTAACATATGGATGGATATAGTATTGTCACTTCGTTATATTTAAAAAAATAATCAAAGCTCTATGCAGTTCTTGAAACAGAACATTTGTCACCAGATCAAACACTCCTGCCTTGGCTTGGCTCGTTGCAGCCTTGGGAAGCCAAGATCATGTGCCATGAATACAGAGACCTTCACTGACTGGACCATTACTGAGACAGTGTTTCCAGCTTCCAGATGTTGCCAGTTCCTGCAAAGATTGCTCTGGTCTTTTGGATAACATAGCTCATTAAACATTTAGTCAGAAACAGGTGAGATTGCTTTGAAGCTTAGGGTTTATAAATAGCTGCAGAATAAATTGTCTATTTGAAGTTGTGGGATGATGAAGAAAAATGCACTGAAGGGGGCTTTACCTGAGCTCTGACAGCAGCAGTGACTCTAGGTGCTGCACAGGGGCTTGCACTCTACCCAGAGGTTACTTGAAGGGTCTGCTGCCGAGCAAAAGGCCCTTGCTGTTCTGTACTCACTCGGAAATGCCATGCTGTGGGCACAGCCTTCCACAAAGAAACAACAAACTGAAAAATTTCTGGGCCAGCCGCTGTCAGAGCTGAGAAGATACAGCTTTGCTGCTGCTTGGTGTCATGCTCGCAGCTGCAGCCAAGGACATTTCTGAACATGAATAGATCATACTCTGCATTATAATGATTGCTCAAGAGAGGAGAGCACTCTCGCTTTTAAAAATACTGTTTATACAGACTTAACTTTTTGTAACTGTAGCTACTATTCTTAAAGTGTTTTATTTAAAAGCAGCCTTTGTAATTGTTTTTATCTGAACACAGGTTGCACTGCCAGTCATAGGGACTCAGTAGATGCAGAGATGTGTAGGGCTGGCCTCACTTTTCCCTTGAGCATGGATTCATGGTGTTTTCAAAAGTTGTCCTTATGTCTACTATTTCTTACTCACAGACCTGGAAATTAGAAATGGAAAACACTTAAGCTGTTCAATATTCTGTGCTTGCTCTCTGAGAACCAAATGAGGACTGGTTTTATATAGAGATGTATAGATATGTATATACACATATATGTTGTCAGTTATTTCACTTAGTTTTTTAAAATAATACAAAGTATTTTTTTATAATTTCTGTTCTTTGTGTAAAGTTATGGATGACATATATGTGCTTTGGGAAATCCAGTAAAATATTTTCCTTGGAAGTTTCAGGGTTTTTTCCTGTTCATACTCCCAGCTTTTCACTTCACTGTTTGCTTTTAGGTGCTTATTTTCCATGATTGTGGTAAAACTAAAAGATTTGCCCTGTTGGGTACAGGCTGGCACTTTTAAGAATGATCTTTATTAATCTAGTAGAACAAGTAGTGAGAAAACAATAAAAGCCTGAGCAATAAACACCAGCAGAGAAGGTGCCACATTTGGTTCATGCCAGTTGAACTTAATGCTGTGTCATTAAATGTTGCTTAGTAGGTAATGGGGAAATAGCCACAGAAAGTGTCTGTAACACCCATTTTATTGGAATAGCAAAACCAAGAACAGTGTTTGACTCTAATATACAAAATGAAAATTACCCTATGAACTTTTAATCAAAAGCCTAGTGCTAAAAAACAAATTACTAAATTTGGGAAGCCTATAGAAATACTGCAGAGGCTGACAGTAGATATGATTGCTTACTGTAAATATGCTGAAAGTCATCTCAAAAGGACAAATAGGAAATTTCTCAAATGTGTATTACCAGAAAAAAGAGAAAGAAAATTAAATTGATCATGACATGGGATTTCACCTGCCATGCAGCAGCCTGTACAGTTAGCTGAGAAGGAATTACTGTGTAAATATGGACTGTATCCTCACACATGTTGAGTATTGACTTAAATATGCTTTTCCTTGAGATCTGTGGCACAGCTCTCACTGGCTTTACCTAAGTAGCTGTTCTCAAGTATTATCAGGCTTGCTTTTAAAAATGGGTTTACAAGTTTGGCATTTATCTATTCACAGACACGTGTGCTTGTTCTCTGGCAGTGTGCCTCCCATCTTCTCCCACTCCAACTGCCTCCCCTCCAAGATGAGCATTATTCCCTGCCAACCTGCTGGTTTTGGGTGGTGGAGGTGAGTCTTGAATATCAGCAGCGGCTGACTATCACTCTTGTGTACCTGTGCTCAGAGTAAATATCTCCCTCAAAAGCCCCTGGACTACACAGTGGCCTCCCTGTGGAGGTGCTGGCCCACACTGCCATCTGGGCAGAGATCCTTTCTCCACCCTGCTTGTCCCTGCACTCAGGCTTTAGTGCTGCAGGCAGGCTGGTGAGCTGGGACAGAGGAAGGGGTGTCTCCTCCAGCTGGCAAGTGATGTCAGATCTCTCAAATGTCTTTGAACTGTAACCTGGATTAGGCTGTCCTTCCAGTGCGTGTAATGGGACAGCAAATGTTGCTGAGATTTTGTGAGCACAGGCTCACCAGGGGATGCTTACCTGGAGAGAGGTGCCCGGATGCCAAATACACATCTTAGACATGTATTTGAGAGAAGATCCCTTTCAAGAACATCTACTTGAGATGGGAACTTCCAGGGCTGGTTCAGTCACAGCAGACAGGTCCAAGTCCTTAGCAGGAGCAAAGAAGAAAAAGAGATGTTTTATTGCTTGTCAGAGTTTCCCCCCCAAGCTATTTTGGCACATGAGATGAATCTTCACTAGGAGCTGCTTCCAGCTCTAATTAGCTGTCCATGTGTAATATGGGCTTTTATGGTAAGTAATAACATAGGTGAGTACATAAGAGTTCCCGGGGCCTTGCCAGCTTAGTCAGTGTGGTCACATCTCCCTCTTTCGGCTGCTACAGGAGCAGCCTGGAGACAGCAAAACGATTTTTAGTGCTTCACAGTCTTTGCTGCTGTTCAGCTGTGTAGACAGGGTAAACTGCTGTGGATGGTTCATGAATGCAATTGGAAATGTAAAAGGATAGCTTCAAGGAATTGGTCCCAGAGGATACAGTTACAGGTGGCTGTGGGCTTTTTGCATATACCACAGAAATTTGGATAGAGTGAAGGAACTGATTATTTTTAAGAGGAAACTGAGTCAGCAGTAGGTGAGTGCTTCCCCACTGCTTCCTCAGGTAAGGGGTGGGAAATGGCGAAGCAAGAGCCCACCCAAGCCTGAAGGTCATAGTTGTAGTCATTGTGTGGGCAGTGGCTCTCCCTTCTCCCCCCTAGCCCTCGAAGTAGACATACTGTCTGTAGAAATCTCCCCATGCCGGTCATCCATTAGCCTTTGTTTGAAAACCAGCTGCTGTATCTTGGGTTCTGCTAGAACATAACTGAAATTACACACCATTCCCTGCACAGCACAACCAGTGAAACCCTAATTTGTTAAGAATTCACACCCTATTTCCCTTCTGCTTCAGGCTCCATTGTCCCCAGCTGTCCCCATGTCCCAGCAGATGTGCTGACCTCCATATCAGCGTTCCTATGACCTAGATAAAACGAAGGCAGTGCGAGTTCCCCGCTTCCTGCTGCTTTCCAAGGCTCTTGCAGGAGCATGGGGCTGTGATTCAGCTCACCCTGCTTCAGCATTGCACAGCAGAGCTGTGCCTGCCTGGGTGCAACCACCCTGACACTGGGCAGACACGCACCGCCAGAGGAGGGAGCTGCACCCCAGGCACCCCAAACAGGAGCTCTACTTGCAGAGGGAGCATGAAGTGACCAAAAGGTGGGTAGATGCTCTCTCTGCACCCCTGACACCTCTCTGCTTTCTGTCACACTTGGCTGAAGGTGGACAGAGGGTTGAAAAGCTGCTGGGAAAGATGCCAGCCAGACACATGTCCCGTGGTCTCGTGTCCTTCACAGTCACTTTTTTTTTTTTTTTTTTTTTTTTTTTTTTTTTCCTTCCCTGTTTATGTTGGATGAAAAAGCTGCCCAGGCAGAATTCAACCCCTGGATACAAGTGGCGAGGCCTCATCACAGACAAAGGAAAACTGATGTGAGATGTTGTTTATTGTTGTCATGCTGGTTTACATTCCACAAAAGCCTCTGTAAAACACAGCTCTTTAGTTCCCACTTCCTTACAGTTACATAGCAAACCCTGGAACAAAAATACTGCTCCAAATGGGTCTGATCCTGTTCAACATCTTCATTAATGGTTGCATTGTGGAGTCTTGCTCCTTGGAGATACTCAGAAGCCATCTGGACATGGCCCTGGGTAACTGGCTCTTGCTGGCCCTGCTTGAGCAGGGGGTTGGGCCACATGACCTCCAGAGGTTCCTGCCAACCTCAGCGGCTCCATGACTGTGATCTGGGGCATTGCCTTGCCCTCAGCCCACTATCTGCCACTTTACTGACACCCATGAACTTGTGTGTTAGCAGAGGAAGGGAAGAACTGCTCCCCCAAGGACTTTGTGTGAAACGGCTTTGTTCTAGCAGGATGTCTTTGCTAAACTTTGTTTAGCTACAGCCAAAAGAATTTACTAACAACTCCTCCAACCAAGGCTTTCTTCCTTTTCCATCAGTGTTGGTCTTGCCTACCCAATGCATTACTTAAGCTCTGAGGTAGTTATTGCCTGCATGCACAGCACCGTCTTGTCCCTCATGGTGCCACCCGCAACACTTCTCAGATGCTGTACATTTGAGTCTGGCACTCCTAAGCTTTGGGATGTGTCTCAGTCTGCCTCCAGACCTGCCTTGCCGATGCTTCCAACAAGTTGCACTGTGGAGCAGACTGACCCTGAGGCATTGGGGTGAGGGTGTGGGTTTAAATGAGCATGCTGGTTAGTGGGGGCTGCTTAGCCCCGCAGGGATACTGGCAGGAGGAGTAAGCCCTTTTGCTGCAGTGTTACTCTTCTCCTAACAAAAGGCAAGAAGTTCCAGGGTAATGTTTTAGAGCAGAAATTATCAAATAGATCTCTAGGGATGTAAAGGGGTAGCTTAAACTGTTTATTTAAAAATGGATAAAGTAAATTTGTTATTGGGGTTGTAAAATATACAAACCACAAGAAATGAACATACAACCAGAAGCAGGAAATCTGGGAAGCCACACTCGTGCTGGGGGAAACCACTGGAGACCCCATCCTGCCCTGATGTCATTACATGTTTCCTTACCCCTGCAGACACACTGCCTTTAGATCACACCAGCTGTTTCTCTAATGCTGGAGCTGCGATTTTCCTTTCCCATGTCACTCGCTGTGCTCTAGTACACAGCTGGCACCTTGCAGCACATCCAACATCATCTTGACCTCCTCCTGATTCTCTTCTCCCAGAGTGTTTTGCATGGGGATGTCGTTGCTCATCCTCAGTTACTCACTGCTGCCCTCCCAGAACCCACTGGCCATGCCTCTCCCATGATCTCTCTCCTCTTCACAGCCTTTCCCTCCCTATCACCACTTCTGCCCAGATGAGAGCGCCCTTAAAATGCTTTGCCACACTCCATCAGGTGGAAAAGTGGCCGCTGAGTCCTGGTTACAGGGAAAAGAAAACCCTACAGCAATGAGGTGCAGACCTCAGAGCCCAAGCTCCTTACTGACTTGTGTTAAAAACTCACGGGGACTGACAGGTCCCAAAATACATGCTCGTCTTTCACCATGGGCAGGTTGTGGAGCTGAGATGTTTGGGGCAGTTTTGCCAGCAGAAGCAGTGTAAGGGGACACAGGTGGGTGTTTAACATGGCACTTTCCTCCCAGGTGATGGGTTGATGGGGGCTGGCTGTGCACCCTGCTCTCCTCCAGCATCACGGGGAACACTGCTGGTGAGCAGTCGCTCTGGCCTGCTTCCACCAGTACACGCACACACCTGCTTGGCCACAGCATGCAGCTGCATTGGGAGCTTTTGCCAAACAGGACAGGGGAGGCAGGGGGAAGTATTGTTCATGCTGGCTACAACACTTTTTACATCTCTCATACAGGGTCAGCTATCCCCGTGGGGTGCTTAAAATGCTGAAATTCACCAGCTGTTTTCTTTGGACACTGGCTTGTTGTATCTGGACAGAAACTGAGGCGTGCACATCCACTGGTCTGCTGCGCCAAGAAAACTTTGCCCGCTGTTAGGACCTCTGCCTGCTTTATAAACAGAAAGGCTGTTTGCCCTGATCTGTGGCCCTCTGGAGAAGAGAAGGAAGGTGGCTTGCCCAGGGTCACAGGGAGAGCTGGGACAGGGTGATATCCCAGGCTCCAACATGATAGCTTCATCTCTGTCCCACCCCTCCAAAGGTCTCCAGCAGGACCCCACTGGCTTTGAGCAGGGCAATAAAACACACAGCATAAAATCCCAGCACCTGAGGCAAGTGATAGGCCTCGCCCAAGGAGCTGTTTTACAGGCCAGAGAGAAAATACTCAGAATAACAGATGTTGTACAGAGTGCCCATGAGATGCTTAGCACATGGTGGCTGCACACAGGACCTGGGGCTGCTTTCACAGAGGCTCAGCTGTGGAGCAGTTCCTGGGAGCAACCAGTGGCTTTGAATCCTTCCGGGATGTCGCTGTCCAGTTTGGAAATGATTTTGTAAATGGGTTTTTTCCAGGAGGGGTCGGCGTCCTTGCCCGCTCTGACAGCACTGAAGAACTCCCGCAGCGTCAGGCTGGCCACCTCCAGGAACCGCCCTGGCACCTGTAGCGAGACAGGCATCAGCCCATGGCGCCATCGGGTCCCCTGCTCCCCCCTCACCCCAGCAAACCCCATTACCCCACCACCCCTGCCTCTCGGCTCCTCCTCACCTCAAAGTCGTTCCCCTTGTTATAGTGCATGTTGAGGGCGCGGAAAAGCTCTGAGTCCCGGGAGACACGGAGGGTACCAGCATCCACAACGCCCTCCAGCAGGGCCTGCCGGGCAAACTTCTCCACCTGGATGTAGTAAAACTCGCGGAAGTTGCTGAACCACTTGATGAGCTGGGAGGTGATGCAGCGGCTGAACTGCCAGGTGGAGAGCCAAAGGACAGGTGTTAGGTCAGTTTAGAGTCTCCTGGCCCCAATCCCAGCCCTGCCCCAGGGGTGCAAAAGCTTGGATCCCAGCTGCCCTGCGGTGGGGAGGCACATTCATGATTTAATCCCAGTGCCTCAATTGCCCAGCGCAAAGACCTGGCAGCCCAGGTCTGCCACAGCCCTGAGCACCCACTCCAGGGCAGCCTGTGCTGAAGTGGGTGCCATTCCCCTGCTCTTGCCAGCGGGGCAGGGAGACACAAGAGCATCCTCTTCCCTGTGGTTCCCCAGCAAGGTAGGCTGGGTGCCAAGCACTGGATGCTGCCATTTTACCTGCACATCAAGGAAGTAGGTCTTCAGTAGTGTGGAGCTGGGGTAGCGGGTGAAGAAAAACATCAGCTTGGCCTTCTTCAGATGGCCAGGGGTCAGTGTCTCCTGCATCTGCATCGGGGTCAAGGAAAGCCTGCACGCAGCAGCCTGAGCAGCTCAGTGCATCCCTGAGCACTGGCCCTGGCACACATATGCCTGGTGCCCATGATAACCCCTCCCCACAGACTGGCAGCAGGGTGGAAGGGTCCATCCCTGGCTCAGTACCCTTTGGCTTTTTGCTTTGGAATCCCCAGGGAAGCCACTGCTCCCCAAGATGCTTCCCAGGCCAGTGGGAACAGGGATTTTAGTAAGATTCCTGATCCTGACATAGAATGACGGGACCACCAGGATGGCTTAAGAGCAGGCTTGGGAGGTCCTGACTTCTATCCCCAGCTATGCTACAGCATCTAACCAACACTGAGGAGCAGCAGTGCCCCTCCACAGCTCAGGATCCCTTTCCTGCCCACCCTCTTTTAGCTCCCTGTGGAGCAGCAGGGACCATGACCCTGGGGAGACAGGCAGGGGCTGTGCTGTGGCTCTGGAGGACAAGGGGAGTACACCCAAGCCCAAGGACCTCTCTAGCTCCAGCTGAGTTTAGGGACCTCTCCAGCTGCCCCCAAAGGATATATGGGTGGAGGCAAAGGGTGCCCCATCCATCGCAGCCTGCAGCTCCCTGCAGCCATCCCTGCCAGCTGGCAGCAGTGCCAGGCTCTCCATGTCAGCAGGGCTCAGGGACAGGGGATGCTGATGCTGCTGTCTCACGACTGATGACCTCAGTTTGACAGTTCCCCAGTGCAAGTCAAAGGGCTCTGGAGGACCTCTCTCTGGAGCAGAGGGGGTCCCACAAGAGACACTGCCCCAGAGGCCGTGCTGGCCATAGCCCAGCAGCTGGCTTAGCAACTGGCTGTCCTGGCCGGGGTTGGCCAAGCCTAGTGAATAACCCACACTGGATACCTGAAAGGGTTTTCTGACCCCCTTTGAACTGAATGAGCCAGCATGAGAGCCTGGGCTCTTCCCTGAAGCTCCTGACAGAGTCTCAGCCTGGAGTGAGCCCAGCGAGCCCTGTGCTTTCATGGGACATGGCTTACCAAGTGGCTTTCTGCATTTCCCAGCAGCAAAATGCTCTCTCCTGGCATCTGGCCCTGGCACCGGGAGGCTGCAGTGCTGCTGCAGAAGATGGTTGGCTGCCTTTGGCCAGACAGTTTTCAGGACAGAGTCTACTACCCAGGACGTCACCACAGCCAACTCGTGCTTCAAAGCCTGTGAAAGGACCCTTGCTGCTGAGGGCAGGGTACCTGTGTCGCCTCTGTCCTCATCCTCCTCTGGCCCATGCACCTCCATGACACCCCTCCAGAGAGGTGCTTTGCACGGGTCACTGGTGGCAGCAGCGCTGTCTTTGTCCCACCTGTCTCCAAGCTTTCCAGGCAGTGGATGCACTTTCTCAGCACCTTCCTGGGTTTGGGCAGCGTCCCCAGAGTCGCAGACCTGGGACAACTTCTCCTGAAGCTGCCTCAGCTGTTGCTCTAAAAAGCAGAGCTGCTCCTTGAGCTGCTGGCAGCCCTTGGCTGCCACTCTCCTGGCCGCCCTCGTGCCCTGCTGGGGCACCCTCGGCTTCCTCTTGCTCTCTAGAAGCATCTCACCACCCCTCTCCCTCTCGTGACCAAAAGCTGCCTCCAGGCCCTTGCCAAATGCCTGAGGGGTTGGTGGAAGGCTCATGCCTTGGATGATGCTCTCCACTCTGGCCCGTTTGGCTTGTAGGTGCTGGTCAGAGAACTGGTCCCACAGGTGCTGATCAGAGAGCTGGTCCCTGTTGCTAGCACAAGGCACAGGAGCTGGGGCACAGGTCCTGGCAAAAGCCAGGGCTTGCACTCCTTCTCCAGCAGATGCACCATGCTCATAGTCCTGAGGCAGGGGCACTGCCTGAGAGGGAGGGAAAAGGATGGTGGGATCCAGGCTCCTGCCAACGATTGTGTGTCTGAGGAGCTGAGATATCAGGGATGCACTAGGGGAAGGCAAGAGAGAGTCGGTCTGGAGACAGGGCTCTGACTTCAGCCCCTGGCCATGCCCTGAAGTGGCATGGTCTCTATCCTGCTCAGAGCCAGTCCTGCCATCCATCATCTCTTCTTCCTGCCTGGAACCCAGAGAGCTGACCCTCAGCTGGTTGGGGATCATCTCCGGTGACAGACTGGCAGGCCTCCCATGTGTTTGATGTTTCAGCCTGCTAGCAGTGTGGAGCTGGAGAAAGAGCAAGAAACATCAGTGGGCAGAACCTCATACAGCAGCTCTCCATGCACATGGCCAGAGATTTTTCCTCCCAGATTTTCAAGGCATCCCTGATCCCCCACAAAATCTATTTCAGCAGGGAATGACCCAGGCCTCCAAGAAACCTCCAAGCACTGCAAAATCCATGAGCAGGTATTATGACCTGGACTGAGTAGCCCAGAGAATCGTAGGGGTTTTGTGATATCCTCAGGTTAAATTAAGGTGAAACAACACTAAATGACCCATCGGAATGTTTCATCTGAAGTAGAAACAACCTAAACTTGGAAAGAACAGTAAGTGATATGGCCTTTTACTGAAAAATCTGTAAGAAAGAAAAGAAAGGAAATAAAAGAAACAGAAGAGAAAGAGAGTAAAAGAATCCAGATCACCACCCTGGGTTCCAGTGTTGTCTCAGGTCTCATAATCTTGGGTGGTGGGTGCACACCTAGCAAAGTTCTCTGTCACCTCTTAAGTTCATCATATTGGCTGATTTGCATACTAGACAAAGAGAGGTGGTTCTCCACAAACTTATTTGCATGAAAGGCGAGGAAAAGGTGGAGCGTGGGTTCTGTACATGTGTTGAGGGGGTATGGGGTGCATCATCCAACTGAGTTGGTGGTCATGACCTCCCCCTGCCACCTTTACCTTCCCTCCAGCTTTTGCTTCTTGGGTAATTATCCTGCCTTTGGCTCCTTCTGGAGCAGGGTGTTTCCCTCTTATCAATTTTTTTAGCCCTTCTTCAAGGGTATAGTCATTAGCAAGGCCTACATCATTTATCAAGCTCGTAAATTAAAGTGTAGGCATTAACCTGAACATATGGTTTTACTCAGTTTAATCTGACCGCTTTGAGGCTTATCTAGAGAACTTGGCAATACAACATAAGGGAGTGGAGCTGTGCACCCTTCGATGGACTCTGCGCTTCCTTAGGCAGACAGTTCATCCCTTAGACTAACCACAAAGGTCACAGCTTGTCCTTGAGGCATTAACTCCTTCAATTCCTTACAACGGGCTGCCAGGTGTTGCATGATGGCAGCAACACCCTGGACACTGTCACAGCTCCCACCTACCAGCGAGGCATCCATCATGCCTGGAGTACCTTTCACATAGTTTGGGCCCTGGATGTGCCTGGCAGCATGGACTTCCCACACTGCCAACTACACCTGCACCAGAGGCATTTGGGGAAACTCTCCTCTGGGCTCATGGACTCAGGTACAAGGGTGGTGAGCACCAGCTGGAGCCCTCTGCCAGGCATGCCCGGGCAAAGCTGATATTGGGTGCTCCCAGTTGCTGGCAGAGCACAGGGACAGCAGCTACATCCCTGCTGAAGGCATTCACAGTACATAGCAGCGGGGCCACAGCATAGCTGCTGCCTGCTTCTGCCAGCACCCAGCACCTGCCTCCACCGCCTGCTAGCTGATGTCTGCAAACAGTTAGTGCTAATTGCTGTAAGGGGCCTCAGACAAGAATGTGCCCAAGGACATAATTTTGTAACTGATGGGTACCTCCCAGACATGGCAGATAAACCAGAAGACACCTGTGGAAGCTTCTCAGGGACCCTTCCCCAAATTTTAGTACACTTGTGCAATATATTAACATATTAATTACATTCTCTGGAAATAGGTGTGTACTTATCGGAAATTACACGAATGTTCATTTCTTTTATTGTATATAATAAGTGTGCCCTTGTCTTTCAGTATGCATTTTAGGTGGAATGGTCCTTCGGGGATCCAGTGCTGCAATAAAGAATGCCTGCCTTCTAAAACTTCAAACTAAGTCTTAGAGGGTTCTTTTGAGACCGAATTTACAGTAACACAGCCACGAGGGCACAGTGATGAGCAGCAGCTCTGGGGGGCTGGGGCAGCACAAACAGGTTGGTGGAAAGGGGCACAGCAAGGGTGAAAGTGTGATGTGACCTGCTGCGAGTGGCACACACCGGGATGTTCAGGCTAACACAGCACGGGGCTCCTAAGCACTTGGCATAACACTGAATAAAAGGGGTGGAGATGGGGATTACCGGGGAAGAGAAAAACTACTGAGCCAGCAGCCCCGGGTTTAAAAATGTTACGCTGACTCCGGGCAGGGATCCACCCCCTCCACTAGTTAGCTGCTGGGACAGCTTTGCAAAAGAAGGTGCAAAACCTCGTATCCTGGACAATTACAGAGTAACCGTCCCTGGGGGGTGCTTCTTCCTCATCCACATTAATTAGAAGTAGCTTTGCATCCCTGAAGTAGGACAGTTTATGTCTTTTCCAGACACCTTTAAAGTGTCTTGAGATTCTTTTGCTATGACCCAGAAACATCTGATCATGTTCAACACCATCAGTCTCCTGTCTGCATGTCTGCTCCATGGTGAGTCCCCCAGGCTAGTGAACAGTGTACAAAATGGGTTTCTTCTCACTGCTTTTTAGCAGGTTGCCTTTCTTCAAGCAGCCCTGTATTCCAGGCAGGTATCTGGGAGAGCTTTACCTTTTCCAGAGCTCTAGAAAAAACAAATATTTTCTGTCTGACACCACTTGGTTGCTCTCCTGTGTTGTCTTCCCCCACCTCCCGACCATTAGGGTTTCATTTTCCTAACAGTCTGTCATGGGGGCATTAAAACTGCTCAGTTTGCCCATGGCCAGCAGAAGGCCGGGGTCCCAGCATCACCCCTTGCCCTTGTATAACAAGTTTCACCGTCACCTGTGGCCACCCCTTAGCCTGCCAGCCACTTCCAACAAAGCCACACAGAAATGCAATGAAGTCATAGATTCCCTACACCCTTAAGCCAGTCCTTCTACTTCACTCAGTTTGTTACAGAAACACCTTCTTTTGGCACTTGGTCACAATTTCTCTCTTCATCTGTGTTCGACAGCAAGGTCAGGGAGCTGACCTGTCCCCTATGCTGAGGCTTCCTAGCCCCAGAAACCCGGGACAATACCCATCTCATAAGTAGGTCGACTCAGAGCTGGCAGGAAGCCTTTCACTTGCCTAAGGCTTCCAGCACCACCACCTTTCTGCCAAAGATTTGAAGGCTGGGAGAAAAAGCCTGTGGTCCCAGGCCATAGCAGCCCGCCGTGGGTGGCTTCGGCTCCCCCCGCAGCTTCCCCAGCACTGCAGGACCGAGAGGTGCTCCCCCAAGCAAACGGCTCCCGCTGATGCAGCCCCTTCCCCGCTGAGTTAGCAGGTGTGTGCTTCAGTTCCTACTCTTACTGCGAGCCTTCACCAGTACCACCTTCCAAAACACTAAAAATCAGTCGAGGCTCCTCTTACCTAAAGAAAAAGACCGATGAACGAAACGAAGATGCTCAGAAGAGAAGGCAAGAGTGTCCTCTCCAAAACGGGAGCCATCCCACACGGGGCCCCAGGTGCTCGTCCGTGGGACAGCTGGGCACAGAGCAGACTGCCGCCCCTTCAGCACTGCAAATCCCTCCCGAGCCTTCCCCAGCCATCACATCTCTCTCTCTCCAGCGAGCAGTCCCCAACCCGAGCGGCTCGCACCTCTCCACCCCACTCACCTTGTCTCCAGGGGTGCCGGGAGCGCAGTGCCCCGAGGGCAGGTGGCCGGGGGCTGTGCGATGCCGCAGAGCCAGCGCGTCCTCCCGCTGCGTTTAGGTCCTTTAAAGAGGGTGTGGGGAGGCCAGAAGCAGCCAACCGGCTGGAAATGACTTCTGAATATGCAGATGGACGTCCAAGAGGTCAGGTCCAGCGCTGCAGTCCAGCCACCTTCCCTACCACTCAGCTGTCTGTCTCCCAGGCTTGTAGCCCCTGGGGTCGGATGGGCAAGGGCTGGTGCTGAGCTGCTGGCTGCCCTGGTGGGCAGAGGGCCAGATGAGCAATTCCTCCCTAAGATTTGGCTTGGAAACCCCATCCAGGATGCAGGATGGTGAACTGTTGGTGAGATGATGCAAGTACACCAGGCTAGAGGCAAGCAGTGCTGCAGGCAAGAAGGGACCTGGTCCGGAGCTCCAGGTGCCACCCAACTCCCACGGAAAGCGCCCAGGCATTTCCAACATTCCCCGACATAGGGATACAGAGGCATTTTGGCTTGCCTGGGGGTCTGTGGTGTAGGATGTCACCAGAAAATAGAGCAACACAGGAAAAGACCCAGTCCCTTCCTTATCGCAGAGTTCTTTAGAGACACTGCTGCTGCCAGCAGAGCTGGCACCGCTCTCAGCTGAGCACACTCCAGGCCCAGGACAAACCCCTGGGGCACATGTGGTTGCAAAACTCCTAGTGCAGGAGCTGTGGGGTGGGTGGACAAAGCCTAGCCATACATGCCACACCTGGGGCTTCATCTGCTTTGCCTCTACATGCTTACTAAACACGGTGATGTTTGGTGTATTCATTTGGTAGGCAGGAGGCTGTGGCTAAAAGCAGTTGACATCAGGTGGTCATGTTCAAGGATATTAGCCCTCGAAAGACAGATCTTTGAGAAATCCCTGGCAGAGAGCCTTTCTGGCTCAGCTGCCTTTTATTAAAGCAGTCAGCACATCTGCAGATCCTCAGAGACTATCCCCTATTGATTTCTGTTCAAATTATTTTCTTTTAAAAGATCTCAAGGATGTTCATTGGAATTTATATTAGGAGACTATTTTGAAGGTTGCAGTTTACTATTCATATATTATTAAGCAATGGCTAAATTAAGGACATGTGTATAACGGTCTTGACTCCTCGAGAGATGCCTGGCTGCCAGACAGTCTTTCATGACTATCTCAAGTTAATTCTCAGATGGGTCATTTTGGCTTACAAGTTCCTTGGGTTTCCTGCTACCAGTGGATCCCCACTGGAAAGCAGGCAGAAAACAGAAGCTAGCTAGTGCATTCTCAGATGTTTTCAACATACAGACCACATCCAACAAATTGGGCTTACTTATGGACTCATTTGCCCATTTGCCACAGTGAGATGACCTCCCCCATTTCTAACCATGCAACATCCCACTGGCTGACACTTGTGACAGTATCATCCTACATGGGCCAGACCCTATGATTTGTCAAGGTGAGCAGGAAGACCATTGGGACAGCTGTCCAGCAATCCAGTTGGTTCAATGAAGAACACCATGAAATGGCACCCTTTGGTAATACAAAGGTCCATTTATGTACTGGGAATTGTAGGCAACATAACTCATAGGTCACACAACTGTAATGTGAAAATTCCTGTCTCCACATGTGCCGGAGGCAGAACAGCACGTGGACAAGCAGGGCTGCACAAAGGTAGCGACAAGCAGAACACAAGGCTGAAATGCTGGAGTTTCAACCCCAAGCCCCAAATTAAGGTTGACATATGGGTGATTCCCACAGCCCTTCCCAAAGTGGGGTGAGTTTACCTTTAGGCTTCCCTCCAGGGTGGGTCCGGCCTGGCAGACAGAGCCACTGGGTAAATGAGCCCCAGGTGTCCCACATTGAGTAAACAAGGGTCAGGTGTCCCACTTGGGGGTAAAAGCTGGGACCCCTTGCAGGCAGGGGCAGTGTCTGTCTGTGAGGTGGATGTCCTGTGCAGAGTTCCCTGTTGGGGAAGGACCTCCTGCCTCCCTGGGGCTGGGCTCCAGTCAGGTCTGGCTTTTGTAAATGCAGGCTGTGTGGAGATTCAGCGTGTGGCTTCCTTGGTCTTATGTGTTTGGCTTGTTGACTTGGTTATCACCTGTCCCTTCTATGGGAGGCTGCATTTCACTGTTTATTCCACCCATTGTTGGTCATGCGGTGGTGTTGTTGGGGTCAGTGGGATTGATGTTGATTATGTATAGTTTGTCCCCCCAGTGCTCACCCATGTACTGACCCTTTGGTATCAGATACAATTTGGTTATTGGTTCATCTTTATGCTGGCAGTGTCCTCTATGCTAGGCCTGATAACTGGCAAAACAAAGGCATAACACGTTTAACAGGAGACTCTTCAGGTACCAGGGCCCGTCCCTGCCCCGCAGCCCCTGCCCTAGGCGCGGATGGTACCGCCCCTCCGGGCCCGCTCCCCCCGTCCCGGGGCGGTTGGTCCGGCCCCGCGCACTTCCGGCTCGCGCCGGGCCTGCTTCCGGTGTCCGCCCTCCGGCTCCTCCCGCCGCCGCCGCG
>NW_020799101.1:25556163-25599960 GCF_003259725.1 Athene cunicularia | reverse complement strand
GGACAATTACAGAGTAACCGTCCCTGGGGGGTGCTTCTTCCTCATCCACATTAATTAGAAGTAGCTTTGCATCCCTGAAGTAGGACAGTTTATGTCTTTTCCAGACACCTTTAAAGTGTCTTGAGATTCTTTTGCTATGACCCAGAAACATCTGATCATGTTCAACACCATCAGTCTCCTGTCTGCATGTCTGCTCCATGGTGAGTCCCCCAGGCTAGTGAACAGTGTACAAAATGGGTTTCTTCTCACTGCTTTTTAGCAGGTTGCCTTTCTTCAAGCAGCCCTGTATTCCAGGCAGGTATCTGGGAGAGCTTTACCTTTTCCAGAGCTCTAGAAAAAACAAATATTTTCTGTCTGACACCACTTGGTTGCTCTCCTGTGTTGTCTTCCCCCACCTCCCGACCATTAGGGTTTCATTTTCCTAACAGTCTGTCATGGGGGCATTAAAACTGCTCAGTTTGCCCATGGCCAGCAGAAGGCCGGGGTCCCAGCATCACCCCTTGCCCTTGTATAACAAGTTTCACCGTCACCTGTGGCCACCCCTTAGCCTGCCAGCCACTTCCAACAAAGCCACACAGAAAATGCAATGAAGTCATAGATTCCCTACACCCTTAAGCCAGTCCTTCTACTTCACTCAGTTTGTTACAGAAACACCTTCTTTTGGCACTTGGTCACAATTTCTCTCTTCATCTGTGTTCGACAGCAAGGTCAGGGAGCTGACCTGTCCCCTATGCTGAGGCTTCCTAGCCCCAGAAACCCGGGACAATACCCATCTCATAAGTAGGTCGACTCAGAGCTGGCAGGAAGCCTTTCACTTGCCTAAGGCTTCCAGCACCACCACCTTTCTGCCAAAGATTTGAAGGCTGGGAGAAAAAGCCTGTGGTCCCAGGCCATAGCAGCCCGCCGTGGGTGGCTTCGGCTCCCCCCGCAGCTTCCCCAGCACTGCAGGACCGAGAGGTGCTCCCCCAAGCAAACGGCTCCCGCTGATGCAGCCCCTTCCCGCGCCTGGCGCCGCCGGTGCGTGTGCCGCTACCCCCTTACTGCCCCGCCCTGCGCCAGGCCCGCCGCCCTCTCGGGAAAGGCGGCGGCGGCGGCACCGGGCGGAACTGACAGGCGGGAAAAGCTTCCGAAAACCGCCGGTCTCGGGCTCCGCCGCCTCAGGCTGTCGCTGGGCTGAAGCGTTCGGAGGGCCTCTCTGTTGGCAACCGCGACTCGCTTCGCACCGCCCCCTTCCTCGGCCGGGGCCGGCCCGGTGCAGAAACGGCAAATAAACTGGTGTCTAGTTCCAGGTTGAATTCCTGTGCTCAGTTTCCAAAGCAGTCGTTGAACCGATGGAAACGGCAGTAACCGGTGCTGGTGGCAGCCTGGGCTTGTAGAGGCCAGCTGGCCGGAGCTGGCTACTTAAATCAACCCCGGGGCCTCGCGTGACCACTGGTTCTGTCGTTTGCTGGCGTCTGGCCGCATCTTCCCTTTAAACATGCATAGTTTTATGTGCATACGTGTATATGCGTGCGTATGCAAACATATATATGTATGTTTACAGGAGGAAAAGCATCACTTCTCTTCCAAATGACTGGCTGAAGCCTTAGAGCATGAGAGTTTATTTTAGCCATTGTGTGAATGTAGGCGAGCAAGTGTCGACAGCTAATTGTAATATTGAATATTTAACTGTGTTGTACTTCCCCACAGGGCTGTTGTATGTTAGATGCTTGTCTTTGGGTGCTACATATAGATTTGTGTTTGTAAGTATGTGTGTATATATAAAAACCTGCACTATAAACAATTTATAACTAACTATAGTTATATCTCATTATACATATATGTAGATATAAATTAATTATAGTGCGCTTTAAGTTTTTAAAGTGACATTTTAACAATATTTAAGCTTTGTCACCTCTCAGTGGTGCTGTGTAATTATACAGAGCAGGGGGAAAAGCCAGATGGAGCATTCAAACCTTTTACAAAAGTAGTCTGGAAATCAGGAGGTTATACATGAATACTAGTAAGGGGAGATAATTTTAGGTAACCTGTTAGATGTACTAGAAAAGTTGAGAAGTCAAGATGGTGGTAATAGTTTGATTTCAATTTGAGTAAGGATGTGGGAAGTAAGTTTTGATGAAGGGGATAATACAGACTTTTATGGGAGAGGGGAAAAAACCACCAGAACTTGGCAAACCTTTGATGGGAGAAGTGAGAACAATAGACAAGTACAGAATTCAGAAGTGTAGGGTTGAATGGGAGAACAGTGGAGTCAGCAAGAAACAACGAGGGTGGGGAAGGATTGACTGGATTTTGATGATCTTGTAAAGGAGAAAAAGATCCTGGATTCATGTATCAAGTAGAAATCATGAATAGCCTGTCTTTGAGCATGTAAGACCTGGGCGGGGGGGGCAGCTGCTGAAGGATGTCCTGAAAAAGTCCAGAGAAGAGCTAGTCTGAAAAGGGATGGTTTGATCAGGAGCTGTGTTCAGTGCTTTGAGAATCAAGTCCTTCTATTTATCCGGGGAAGAGTTTGTAAAGAACTTCTTTTTTCCCTGTTTGATCCTCCCCACGTGCTGGAAGAGTTCTCAGGCTGTTGTCTTAGTTACAGTATCCTTTACCACTCAGCATTGTTATCTCCATCCTGTCTTAGCATCTGCCTTGCCTTGCTCTATATAATTCTGTTAAAATCAGTGAAAGATGTGCGGTGGGGTTTTTGTGTGTAGCAGTGGTTCACACTCGTTAAAGCAGCAGCTTCTCTGCTTTGAAGAAGCTGAGGCTGGAGAACCAATTGCTGCTTTGTCTGTTGTCAGAGCTGCCCAGCACTGGGCTTCTGCTTTGCCTCTGTTGAAATTAGCTGTACTTTCCTGTTCAGTTTGTGTCCTTACCTGAACTGGTCCCCATTCCCAATGTTGGAGAAGAAATCTGTAGGTATACAGACTGTCGCTTTAGCTGATGTATTCCATAATTTATTTCAGAGTGTTATGACCTACTGGAAGGTGATGGCTCCTTGAAAGGTGCGGCCTGGGATGCTCTGTGCCAAGGTCATTTTAACATCATAACAGTTATAAAAACAATTCTGAGAAGTCATGTGAAACATAGGGGGAAAATTAATCACTTGGTATGTGAGTCACTAGCTAATTAGACCAAGACTTATTACTCCAAGTGGAGTCTATCAGTTTAAAGTGGCCTGAAGTGCTCATGCCAGCTAGCAAAATCTAAATGTTTCCATATTCACTGAAGAAGCTAGGATCAGGCAGAGAGCAAGTTTAGCCGAGTGATACCAGGAAGGAATCACAATGATTCTTTCAGGGAAAAAAGTAACAGGAAACAGCCCTGTGAGGCATCTCTGGGCCTGTAGGTGCCTCTCTGAGGTACTGTAGTGAAGAGATGGACACACAGCAGTTCAGCAGAATCTCAGAGGAATCTCAGTATCTTAGTGGCTTCTTCCTCACATTAGAGCTCTTTCCCCATTTCTTAACCTAAAGGACAGAAGGGTTGAGCGATACCACTTTTTTTCCTTAATTTGGCAGCAGTCGTGGAACACAGACTTAGCACCTTTTGTGGAAGAGAGATGCAGATGTGTTTTTTCACAAAGATTTATTTTAGGACAGGCCTTCTAAACTTTTTTTTAACCTTACAGTAAACTGAGCAAATAAAATTGGCTGTTTCTGCTTCAGTCTGAGGCTTTTCCTCTTTCTTAACAAGTTATTGTCTGGCATGCTAGGAATACCTTTAACCACCTTTTTTTACAAACCACCCAGGAAAACATTAATGGGCAGAGGGGAGCTCAGGTCACTTGATGCTGTATATTTGATTGATTTCATATTATCTGGGGCACTATGAAAAGAGGGAAGGATTTGATCAATATGGGAACTAACATGGGTGCTGAGGATTGTGGTGCTTTAGATGCTTGACCAAGTGGAGTTAAGTTGAAGTTTGTCTTACTGATCCCAGTTTATGGCTGGCTCTACACAAACCAGATCTGAGTTAGCAGGGGGCCAGTGCTGCACCAAGATAAAGCGTTGTAGCCTTCACGATGACTCTGCAGGCCGTGCAGGGCTCCCTGCTTTCCTTTCCCCAGCCAGACCTGAGGCAGGGGCTCTAGCAGGCCCTGCTGGAAGCCAGTCTTGCAGGACTGCTGGTCTGGGATAGTTGGTCCCTGCAGTGGGCTGGCAAAGGGTAGCTGCGTGGCACTGTGCTGGAGCTCCTGTGCGCTGCCAGACGGACAGTGGCTTAGCAGCAAATCAGCCTGACTGTCTGCATATTCAGCACAGCTAATCATAACCCTGTTAAACTGTCTGTCAGTCACTGAGTTGACCATGCACTAGTATCTGAGAAGCCAAATCCATCAATAAGTTTGGATAATTAAACTGCCAAGGGGCTGACTCCAGACCTGTTAGCAGTTTTGACAATATGAATTGTTCACTGAATATGTATTTGTACCCTACAGCACTCAGTCCTGTAGATGGTGTGGCAAACTTAAAGTATTTCTTTGATCCTTGATGTCTATGTTGTATTATCACACACAGCTCCACAAATAATTTTGATATTTAAGATCAGTTGTATTCCATCCTGCTTGCCCTGGTGCAGCTGAAATCAGGGCTTATAAGCAAACTTCCCTTCAGATACCGAAGATGTGAATGGAATCTTAATTTTTACCTCTTAATCTTAGCTGCTGGATGAGGGTGCTTTGAGCTGTTGGGTAACTGCTGTTCCAAACCAGTCAACTGCATTTCAGTCATGGTTAGTGTCATGTTTTCCTATAGCTTTTACAGGGTTCTTAGGTTCTCCAGATGTGCAGGTTTGATGCTAGAGAAATGTATTATAAACAATAAGGAAAGCAACTAGAATATCTTGAAATGTGTTTTTAGGAAAGTTACACTGAGATAGGAGTTCAGTCAATGATTACATGGGTATGAAGTGAAATGTCACCAGAAGGTGGAATTCCTGGCTCACTCAAGGCAGTAGAAATTTTGCCATCGAGGTAAATTCTGCCCTTCTGCAGTTCAAAGGCTCCATAGCCTTAAAACAAACAAACAAACCCCAGATGCTGCATTCATGACTGTAGGAGTAAACATCATGGGATGTTTTTCATCGTATCCAGTAGCTGCCTTTGACCTTCTTGTAGCAAATTTTAGTGAATGAATCTTTAGAAATCTGCTCCTTCTTAAAGAGGACGAGAAGGTCAAAATAGCTGGAGCCACAACTGAAAACTAAGTGCGTCAGGTTTAGCATCACTCCACAGGAAAGCATCCTGTAAGGAGACAAAGCAAAGAAGGCTGTAGGTGCCCTCCCCACCTCCCTGCCACGCACAGTATGGGAAGGTGGCAGGCCTGCAGTCTGGAGCGTGGGAATGGTGGGTTCCATCTCTGATCCAGGTCTCATGGGAAAACCAAAGTCCTTCTAGAGTGGGTCTGTCTTTTTGCAATACTGATAGTTCCTCTTCTCTCTGACAGGGAAACTGTACTCTGGCAAGATGCTCTCTGTCTGGTGAGTCTTACACTTTTATTTCATTTCAAGCTACCTAGACAGAACAGAGCTGATGATGGAAATTGGTAATAGGTTTGATTGGGGTTTATTTCTGTCAGTCATGTAATGAAGAAACAGTGGGTGAAATGAGCTGTGTTTCCATGTGAGTGCTTCCCTTGCCTAATGGACATGCTGCCCAATCCATTCCGCTCTGGTGAAGATTTCACAGCAGCAGCACAGTGTATTTCAAGCATTGCAGTGCTTGAAACACATGCTGTTGCAGAGCCTAGCTCTGTAACAAACTCCTTTGAAAATGATGGGTGAATGTTAAGTGACATATCAAATCTAGTGTGATTGTGAACTCCTCTTCAGTGCTTAAACTGGATTTTCCCAGATCTCTCTTTTTTCCTAGCTGTACTGTGTTTATATAGCATTACATCACTCACTTCTGCTTGCACTTTGAGACACCAGTTAGATCTGCTTACCTTTTCTGTTTCTAGAGTTCCAATATCAGCTCTTTAGTAGGGGATATGGTGTCAAAATTGTGTCGCTTTTTTTTAAAATCAAGTGGGGAAATGGTTCTTCCTTCTGGCATTGTGTAATTGAGATAATTATGTTCTCCAGTTGCTACGCTGGCTCTCTTTAAGATCAGTCTGGAAAACTGCCCAATGCCCTGAAAGAGACAAAGGACAGGAGTTCAGTTCATAATAAAAATTGCGGTGTCAGGGCATGTGAGCAGTGTGGGAAGGGGACAGTGAGTTATGTGAAACTGAGAAGCCATGCAAGTACCTCCCTGCTGTGAGTTTTGGAAACGTTCTTGGGACAGCAGGTGGACAGAGAAGAGGGATGATGATGGCTTGCTACTCTGCTCTACACCCTGTTTTCATTCTTTTTTTCTCCTTACCTGTCCATGCAACTGAGGCTTCCTGGTGATGCCTCTTAGGGGACTGATGCCTTTCTCCTATTAGAAACCCCTTTGTATTGGTGAGGATAACTCAGCAGCAGCTATGATTTTAGCAGTCCTGGAGGTGTCCCTCATAGCTGTTTCCTGGTTTTGTTCTGACTGGGGTAGCTGCTGCTTTGTTTGCCCCATTTCAAAGTTATCCTTATTAGCTTTGAGGTCAAGATATAACTGGTTTTGCCATGTCTATAAATCTAGATGAAGGCAAGACCACAGCTCTTAGCAAGCTAGGGGCAGATTTGATGGTGCTGAGGTGCCTCTATATGACTGTGTTCCCCACTTAGTCCCAAGCTTCTTTCAGGGTGGATAGGAGTGTTATCTGCACTCTTACCTGACAGGGACACTTGAGGGCTGGACAACGTTCCTGTGGGGTAACACCATTCTCATTCACAGGTGTGGCTGGGAGCCAGGGATTGGCTTACACCAACAGCAGGAAGCTTGTGTAAGTATCCCCAGGAAAGCTATGATGTGGAGAGGCTGGGGCTGCTCTAGCTCTGATAAGATTTGGGGGCTGGGAGGAAGAATATGGTTGGCTGTCATAAAATCCCTGTGCATGTTGTAGGAGCGTGGAGCTAGCCCTAACAAAATCTAGGTTTTGCAGGTCAGGAACTATGGCATGCTTAAAGAAAACAAGCTTCGTTTGGAATCAGACACCGAGGCAGGGAAAGAACAGGAATGAGGAGACTGGTGACAAGTGCATCTCTACCTTTTGATTATCTGACTAGAAGTGTTGTTCGCTCTATGGTGGCCTCTTGGTAGGATTTTTGTCAGAAGTGGGGTGGTTCAGGGAGCTGTCATTCATATGGCAAGGTTTGCATTGATGAGGTGGTCTTGTGAAAATGTATTTGGGGAAATAACCTTAACAGCACACGCATAAAAGCCTGAAATGCTGGTCTGTTTGCACCAAGTAGCCTGTGTTAGAGGAAATACTAAATCATGTTTGCTTCAGGTTTCCAAATGTGGTGTCAGTAGGTGTGAAAAACATCCTTTGGAACACTTGGGATTGCCAGCTCCCTGTGAAGAGACATGGTGGAAATAGCTTGTCTCTTGGATATGTTGCAATAGGCAATTTATGATGCTTTCTCTTTTTGGAGCATTCTAGCAACTTCTGTAGAGAAGTCAGTCCTGTTGTGGAGGTAAAAAATGGTTACTGCTCTAGTCTTGGGCATAGGGTGGGCTGGCTAGGTCAGCCTTTTATCAGTATTTAAACCACAGGGGTTCTGTTGGGTTGTCTCCCTAAATTAAAATTCCATAAATGTCCTTTCTCACTGAGTTTCTGAGAGTGCTAGTGATGGTAAGCTGTAATGTTTTCTTTCTTAGTGGGGATTGTTGCAGCTTGAACTGCAGGAGTCCCTTGGAACAAATACATCAGAACAGCTGAGCAGCCTTTCAGATCAGTTAAGCAAATGTAAATTCTGTACTTGAGCTTGGTGCTGGCAGCCTGCAGAGGAATGTACTTCTGTGTTCATATCTTTCTCTCTTTTTGCAGAGTAAATGGCTCCGGTGTCTTCACTGTCCGTTACTTCAGAACCACTGCAGTACATAGTAAGTAAAAAGACAGGAGTCAGCGAGATGGCTCTTGTGCTACTTGTTGCTGTCCTGACAACAGCTGAAGCTACTTCTTCATCCTTAGTCTAGGCCCACTGCTGTCCTGCCTTGATGGATGGGTGAGGGTTTATGTTCCAAGGCCCTAAAGATTTTGTCGGGCATTCATGTCACAGTGTGATTTTCAGTCAGATGGGAATTTCTCTTGTATTGAAGCAAGGAGAAAGCTTGATGTCTGTTGTCCTACCCCCTCTAGTAGAGTCCTGCCGACAAGAATGAAGCAATGCCATAAATTTTGAGCTCTGAATGTCTTCAAGTCTGTCTGTCTCTCTCACAGGGGATGATGTGGTTACAGTGAACACCCCAGCCTTTGCAGAGTCAGTCACAGAAGGAGATGTCAGGTGGGAGAAAGGTGAGCAGTTGCCTCTTCCCTGAAACTCTGCTCTGGACTGCTCAGGGATGGATTGTAGTTCACTGACTGACATTCTGCTCTGTGCCTTTCAGTCTGTGACAAATGAGACAGTTAACTGCAGTTCTCCTAAGGAGTAAAAATTGAAGTTACTGCCTCAGCACCTCTCTGTTATGGGTGATGCTGGATGTCTAAACTGGAATCGGACATTGTGCAGTAGACTGGTTGTTTGAGCTAGACTTTTCCTTAGAAGTTGTGGAAAACTGGGGTGAGAAAATTCTGGGTTGGTGGGGAAGACTGCTGTGGGTTAAGAGGGGAGGCTGGAGCACACCTCCCTCCTCACAGTGGTGTTCATATCTATCATTCAGCTGTTGGAGACACAGTGGCAGAAGATGAAGTGGTGTGTGAGATTGAAACAGACAAGGTAGGAGTTTTCTGGACCAAAACTTTTTCTAGTTCTGTAGCAGATGCCCTGTATGGCTCCTCTCCCACTAAGAGCTCCTAGAGCCTGCAGGCCCTGCCCGTGTTTCCTGCTCCCTTCATGGAGAAAAGCTTTTCTCATATAGTATTGAGGTTGGCTGTGCCTTAAGTGAGAATTCTTTGATAACTCTTCCTTCCTCATACATTTGATTAAGCATCAGGGGTGCCGATGTTTGTTGGAGCTGCAATTCCACTCCTTCAAATCTCAGTGTCCTAAGCTGTTTGTGTTTAAACAGAGGAGAAATCTGCAGAGCCATAGGATGTCTTCGGATTGTTTAAATTTAGCCTTTAAGTTTACTCGCTCCTTAAAGGACTCTTAAGCTTTTAAGTTCTTACTAAAACTCCCTGCCAATTTCTGCTTCTGTTGTTGCTGTCAGGAGGATGGTGGCAGCCAGTTAATTCTTGATTGTACCCTGGAGCAGGAAGATCAGGCTGTATGTTATACTGCTAGCATCTCCTAAAACTTCTCAGTATTGGCACAAAATCCTTGTAGAGGGTGTGAAGACTGGTGCAAATGATGCAAGACGGAGCTGCTGCCTCTGCCAAATTACAATGTGTATCTGCACATATTGGCACCTTCTCTTGGGCACTTGTTCTCCATCCAGTGTTTGGGGGAATTTCATTGATTTTCCTTTTTGCAGACATCAGTGCAAGTTCCAGCCCCAGCGGCTGGTGTGATTGAAGCCCTTCTGGTACCTGATGGTGGCAAAGTGGAAGGGGGGACACCCCTGTTCAAACTCAGGAAAACTGGAGGTAAGTCAGGCATGTATAACTTGCACAGGCCTTCCTGTTTCCACTGATGTTTTTTCTGAAGCAGAGGGATCCTGAGAGAGGTTAAATGTTTCCTCCATCTGCCTCTGTAGCTGGAAGAAAATACTCCAATCTTGTCCATTAGAAATCCTCCTGAGGATAGAACTTTACTTTCGCTCCCTCTGGAGGAGACTGCAGCTCTAAGCTAAAATTAGTTGAGAATTCTCCTGATATTTAACTCCCTTCTCTGCCCACTTCTCTTTAGCATCCAGTCTTCTGCACAGGGAGATCTAGGGTGTCAGTGAGTAAAACACTTTCACCGTGGGATTCTCTTGTGGTGGCTCCGATGAGTTCAGTAGTGCTGAGAACATAAAGGCACTTGGTCAGATGGTTAACTTTTATAAAGTTGTTTGGAATCAGGAGATCCCTGACAGTGGAAGCTGTCAGTTGCCCTTACCATGGTTATTCTTTGTCTTTCAGCTGCTCCTGCCAAGGCCAAACCAGCAGCAGCCCCTCCTCCTCCTGCAGCCCCTGAACCGGTAGCTGCAGCTGCTCCTCCCCCTGCTGCAGCACCAATTCCCACTACAATGCCACCAGTGCCATCTGTGTCAGCTCAGCCTATTGACAGCAAACCAGGTGAGGCAACAGCTGTTTTCTCCTGTTTTCAAGTCTCTCCTTGGGGAGAGTGTGTAAGGTTAGGGACGCAAACAGTCTGGCATTTATGGTGAAGGCCTCCCTGCATCACTGCCCTGCATGCTCCAGACTGGAGAGCTCAGCTATGCCTGGAACCTGCCTAGCCTGATTCAAGGCTGCTTCTGTGCTGTGTTGCTTGGGCAAAACAGGCGTTTTACCTCAGGGCATTGTGATCAAGCCCCGGCTTCCCTTTTTGACTGATGTGTTCTTTACCCTCAGTGTCTGCAGTGAAGCCGGCTGCAGCCCCAGCAGCAGCCCCTCCTGGGGAGGCAGTGCCCAGCAAAGGTGCCAGATCAGAGCACAGGGTAAGCTGTGGGAATAGGGGCCTTGCTAGCACTTCCGTTGCTGGGTGACAGTCTGTTCTGGCGTAAGCCTTGAGCCTTCCGGATGTGTCCATATCTACTGGTTCACATCCAGCTCAGTGGGCCTGTCACAGATGGGGAAATTCTCTACATGACAGCACCACTTAGGGGTGGAAGAAGAGCCAGGTCCGATCTGACACAGGTCTTTTCTAGGCAAAAATCTTGTCTTGAGCTCTGCTGACTGATCTGCTTGATCTGTCCACAAGTCCTCAGCAAAGGGTTGAGGCTGCTGCAGCTGCCTTGTGCATTCTTAAGAGAACATGGTTAAGCAGCTGCTCTCTTAGCAGTCTTGCTCTTCTCACATTAGCCTTATGCTGAAATCCTACACATGCTTGGAGGTCCTGAGGAACACACAGGTCAGAAGTATATTGTGATACTGTGTGTTCAGCTGGGCAGCTCCGTAGTGAAATCAACTCAGCCTGTCATGCTCCTCAGGGAGACCTGGAGTGGAAACCTTGGCCCTAAGCTGTCTATTACTAGTCAACCAGATGGCAAGAAGAGGGGCCTTACGAGTTTTGTGCATTTTGCACCTTGGTTGAGCTTGAGGCAACTTCTGCTTATATCTTTTTAATTTTCAGGTGAAGATGAATAGGATGCGTCAGCGTATTGCTCAGCGGCTGAAAGAGGCTCAGAATACTTGTGCCATGCTGACCACTTTCAACGAGATTGATATGAGGTGAGGAGCAGACCTTTTCCCTTTACAAGTAGAAATAGATGCAGGCAGTCACCTTTAAATAGCGGTCAAGACCTTGCTGATTCTCTCTGGAGAGATTAGCAACATGTCTTTTGGGACCTCTTTCTTAGGTGTGTACTACAGACTGCGCAGCTTCATCAGGGCCATGTTGGTGTTGCACATACTGCATAGCTTCCTAATGGCCTGTCATTCCTCAAGAGTCATCTACTGCTTGTAAAAGGGGCAGTCTGGTTCCTCATCTGTGTGGTTCGTGATTGAGGACTGGTAGATGTTGAGCAGAAGACCAGGAGTGGCTAGTATCACTTGTATAGTGGCTACTAGAAGACAGCAAGATGTAGCATCTGCTTTCCACCACCCCACCAGGTTACTCTGCTTTTGGAGGTGGGCATATTTAGCTTGCAATGAGGTGGTTCCGCAGGGCTCATTGGCCTTCCAGGTGAGCGTTATATAGGTCTGAGGCCTTTGCTGTCAGATGGTGTAGCTTTCCAGAGATGGACTAGCATCCTTCCCCATCCCCTCCAGGCAGGTGGGGGTCTCCTGACTCAAATGCTTGCATGGACTGAATGCACTAATGGCTTTGGAGGGTGGGCAGCTTATGTTACAGTGCATTAAGGGGAAATTGTACCCAAATCAAATTGCCTTGTGAAATCCTATTCTGCTCCTTAAGACAAAACATGTAAATATTTGGGTCTCAGAACAATAAGGTTGGCAAAATAGTCTTGATTGGAGGGGAAGTGCTGCAGCTTTATCTCCTCTCAGAGGCTCATTGAGGTGTCGCTTTACGCTGGCCTGGGGCTCTCATTGCATGTGGTAATCTGGTTTGGATTGATTGCTGTGCGGTTGACTCGTGAGGACCTGTGCTGGGGCCTCCTGCTTCCCGTGGGGGGTCAGTGTCTGAAAGGAGGAAGCCATAATGAGCCAGTTTCATAGCAAACCTTGTCCTCATTGCTGCAGTCCTTGTGTCTTGGGAGGCACTAATGTCTTTGGGCAGTAATCCTAGCCCTAAACAAGGTTAGACACAGGAAAACAAACACTCTAAACCATGGAGACCCCTGCCCCTTGCTGAAACTGTCTCTTCAGAGACTTGAGGTCTCTGGAGGGGGGAAGGATGGACCGTGTAATTCCACAGCATCTGGTATTAGCCTGGAATAGGCAGAGCTTGTAGCTGCAGCCTGGTTGACTTTTTGTAAATTGCCTCAGTTCTGATAAATAGAAGCAGTTGGGAAACATGATTAGTCTGGCTGAAGTCTGTGGGTGGGCTGGCACCCACTACCATAGTATCTGGGAAGATTTCTTTCATATGACTCCCAAAGCTGGAGAGTTGGGTATGGAGGTATTGTTCTGACTGGCGCTGGACTTGCACAATGATTGAAATCTTCTGTTGATCACTGCTTGCATCTTTTCTGCTCTTGGCATTTCACGTTTTGTCACCCTTCCAGGGCTGTTGGCCCAACCACACAACAGTTGCTGTCTGTGGTGTTGTATCAGCACTGGTGTCTCCAGAGAATTGGTGGCAACATCAGGTGTAAGCAGGAAATATGCCATGCCCCATCTTGCTTTTGTGCCTGGCAGGTTAATCCTGTCCTGCTGAGTTTGTGGTCCAGGACCAGTTCCTGTTAGATCCTTTGTCAGGGGCCTTAGAGCCACCTTCAGCCCACTTCACCTATGACATTTGAAGCATTTTTCAGTAGACTGGGGGTTTGCTGGTTGGTGGTACAGGTTTGTGGTCCTTGGGGCTGGCTCTGAGATCTATTACAGAGCAAGTGTTTTCTTGAACTCTTTGCTGACCAGCATTATCATGTGTTTTGCAGCAACATCCAGGAGATGAGAGCTCTACACAAGGATCCTTTCCTGAAGAAGCACAACCTGAAGCTAGGTTTCATGTCAGCTTTTGTGAAAGCTGCAGCTTTTGCTCTGCAGGACCAGCCCGTTGTGAATGCAGGTGAGTGGTGACCCTTGCTGCTGAGTTGCATGTCTGACTGGTGAATGTGGCAAAGTTGGGGAAAGCAGGTGGCCAAGTCTATGGCAGGGGGCTAATAGCTTCAACAAGCAAATCAAATATACAGACAAAAGGGGGACAGTCCTACATGCTTCAGCTTATTTTGCTAATGCCACTATGTAGGTGGAGGACAGCTTTCCAAGAGGGGCCCTACTAGGAAGGGGTCACCAGGAGTGTGTATGCCAGCTGTGTGTACACAACTCACAGGGGGCAGAGCCTGCCGGCTGGTGTTAAGGTAGCTGCTGTAGGTGCAGTGCAGTTCGTGGGGGGTGTCAGAGGTGCTTGCTCAAACTCAGAAGAGAAAAATAACCAAGGGGATGTCTGAGGGGGACTGACCTGTCTGGGCTGTGTTTCCTTTCTGTCTGTCCTGATGCTTCTCCCACAGGTGCAGTAAGTAATTGTTATGTTTAAGCTAGAGATGAGCAAGTTGTTACAATTTTGTGGCTACTTCTGACCTGTTGAGCCCTTGATCTTGGGTACTGCATGTGTAACCCGACTTTTTTCTCCTTCTAGTGATTGATGACATGACCAAAGAGATTGTGTACAGGGACTATGTGGACATCAGTGTCGCTGTAGCAACTCCCCGGGTATGTACCTTGGATGCTTTGGCCATGCTTCCTGCAGCCTCGGGATGGTCATTTACTTTGAGCCAACTCAGCTTTGAGCTCCACTGCAGCAGAAACTTACTGATACGACTGACTTTCTAAATGAGACATCTGATACGTTGTGGACTGCTGAGACGAGTGGTTTTGGGAGAAGATGGAGGACCAAGAATATTCTGCTCCTGTACTAGGAGATGTAGTAGCAAAGTCAATATAGATCTAGTTAATGACTAGGGCCAAGTTAGGGAAACTGTTTTTTTTGTGGACCCATGAGGATATTGCATAGACAGTAAAAGCTTTGCATGTCCTGTCCTTTGGCTAACATTGCTGTGCTGTTCCACCATTTCTGTAAATGACGTTGCTGCTTCAAAGAGATCTTCTTGTCCAGGGAGAGTATGGAATGGCGATACAGACATTGAATTAGTTGGCTCTGTTGTGAGGCAGAGGTTTGGCCAGGACTGAAGTTTTCACACTCTCCTAAAGTCTAGGGGAGGTCCAACATAAAGGGATTCCCCTCTTCTTGTGGAGAAAGAAGTCACAGCTGAACTCTGCCCAGTGCTTCACCTGCTTTTGTGGACATGGAGAGAACTAGTTGATTTTGTAAGACTGGCTTACAAAGGCAAAGATGATGTCTCATTGACGGCATCAGCCCTTGGTGTGTGTCGTGCCAGGTTTCCTGGCAGGCCGCCAGGGTGTGAGACAGCTCTGCCAACCACCTGCTGTGTGCTGAGGAGGAGGCAGTAACTCTGCTGGGATGAAGCCAGGCTCCTGCCCACAGTTATCTGTGTTTCGGTGTGGTGAATTTGCTGATCATGCACTTTGCTTCTTCCTAGGGTCTTGTGGTCCCTGTCGTTAGGAATGTTGAAAACATGAACTATGCTGACATAGAACGTGTTATCTCTGAGTTGGGGGAGAAGGTAAGAAAGGTTGGAGTTTTTTCTGAAAAGAGTTGTGAGGAATTGGGGGTGCTGGACAGGCAGGAATTGATTCAGTCCCTCTATGTCATCATCTTTGACCTCTAACACTCTGGGTTGTGCTGTGGGGCATGATCAGCCACATCTGTAGCTGTGCCTTGTGCCTTACAGGACAGGCCTGTCTACTTGTTACCGTTCTAGAAGACTGCAAACTATGCATTAGTGACATGGTGTATCTTCACCTTTGCCTTTAGAGGCCAAGGCTGAGCTGCCCTGGGGTAGAAGTCGCTCTGTGTGTCCCCTGCAAAAGCAGGAGTTGGAAGTGAAGGCAAGAGAATCCTTCCCCAAAGCCAGTAAGCGTTAAGATCTAAATACAGGAAGCATTTTCAAGTAATTTGTGCTGGTTTGAACAGATCAGTAAGTGAAGTTTTTGCCATCAGCATTTATTCCTAGAGAGAGTGAATGTCCAAATACTTGTCCTTTGCCTTCTGTGATCTGTGGCTTTCTAACACCTTACTCTTCTTTCTAGGCACGGAAGAATGAACTGGCCATTGAAGACATGGATGGTGGCACTTTCACAATCAGCAACGGAGGGGTTTTTGGGTCACTCTTTGGAACACCTATCATTAACCCGCCCCAGTCTGCCATCTTGGGCATGCATGCCATTGTCAACAGGCCTGTGGCTGTGGGAGGCAAGGTAGGTGGAGCTGCACAGGAGGTTTCGATCAACAGAGGGGAGGGCTCAGTGAGATGAGGACCATAGCCCATATGCTTTTTCTAGCAGGTTGGTGTCAACTTCTGAAAGGCTTTAATGTGAAAGAGGAGCAGAGACTAGCGGGTATAGGGCTGGCACTGGTACTTGCCTGAGGTGTGCAGGGGGCTGTGTCCTATTCATGAGGGGTAGAACTGGATAATCTGCTTAAGTGTGGGGAGGAGGAGGAGGAGGAGGCTATAGCCTTTGTGGTAGAGAACAGCTCCAGAAAGGGATGCAGTCTTGTGTGGTGAGGACCCAGCCCAGGTAGTGAGCAGTGCCTGGCTGATTGAGGGGATAGGCAATCCTGCCAGGTGGAACACATCCAGGAGGGCCTGAGCCCTGGATTCAGGACAAGAAGAAGCCAGGTCTTCCCCAAATTCACAGGAGGGCATCATGGTGCTGAGCTCACTAATGTCTGTCTTATTCCTCCCCTTCAGATCGAGGTGCGGCCCATGATGTATGTGGCTCTGACGTACGATCACCGGCTGATTGATGGCAGAGAGGCAGTGACTTTCCTGCGCAAGATCAAGGCAGCGGTGGAGGATCCCCGCGTGCTGCTGCTCGACCTGTAGAGCAGCCACACCCCCACACAACCCACCCAGGGCAGGGCCACAGCACCAGCAGGGGTAATCCAGGGCATTCAGGAACTGGCAGGGGTCATTCCAGTCTCCCTCCCTCCGCTGTGATCTGAGCTGTCCCAGAGGGAATTGTGGGGATAGCTCCTACCTCCTTTCCTATTCTGTTTAACAAAGGTTCAATTTCTCACGAGGATTGCTACCCAGTGGGCCAAACACTGAATGGCGCTGCCTTTCCAGAACCATCTGTATGGCGTCCTCTCCCTCACAGCACCAAACTCTCACCTCTAGCTTGTCCTGTACCACTGGAAACTGCTTGCTGCTACTGTGCTAGGGTACCTTTCCCTGCCACTCCAAGGCGGGTTCAGCTTTATTTCCTAGCACCAAGGTTCCTGGGAGGGAGAGGAGAGGAAAGGCTACTGTTCTTTCCCTGTTCTGCTTGAAAATATTTCACACTCATCTGCCTTGCAAGGGCAGTCTGGGGACCCCAGGCCACTTGCAGCAGAGGTTTTGATCAGAGCAGGGCTCGAGGTAGGTGTCTTGCCTCTGGCAGTGCCCTAGTTACACTCCCTCCACAGACAGGATTGCAGCGGTGGCAGTTCCCCTGCTTTCCCTTGGAGATTGTTTGTCTCTCTCCATCCTGGTCACTGTGGTGTGAATGTTCATGTCCGGGTGGGCAGAGCACTGTTCCTGGGGGGACAACCCTTTCACCATTACATGCCCAACACAGGGGCAAGAACCAGCCCCCAGCGGCTGTCCTTGAATCACAGCTCACTGATGGTGGGTCTGACTGCTGGCTTCCTGCGTGCGGGGCTTGGCCTGCTATCAGCAGGGAGACAGCTGGGGAGGGCCAGGCCTTTAATGTATATCCCAGCCCAAGGCTGCTGTTTTTGGGGGGAGGGGGGCAGTCCTTAATCTGATAGCGCACACATGTACTGGGGAGTGAGGGGGTTGCTAGTGCCTGCAGAGTCTATTACTCTTACCCTCTACACAGAACTTGTAACTAAAATATTTAACACAGCGGATTTTAAATGAAATAAAACTGGGCAACGACTGCGAGGTGGGGTGTGTTTGAGGGGGTGAGCAGCAGCTCCTGGTCAAGGACTTGGGCATCAGCAGCATGTAGTGTAAGAAGTCTGTTACCTAGTGGTGAGAGAAAGGGAAATGGGAGCTGGGCCTATTGCTGGTGGTGGTAAATTGAGGCTTCTCTGGTTGTGTCCTCAAACCCTCTTTGGCACAGAACTGGCTCTTCCCAGCAAACATGATGTTTTCAGGACTGGATATCATCCTTTTCTTGGTCTAGCAACAGAACTGTTACAGATGGTGAGGAAATCTCAGTGTTTGTTAAATGCCATGATGGCCAAGAGGGAGACCTGGGACAGGCTTATGAAGTACAGGTGTGGAGCCAGGCTGTATTTTCCCTGCTACAACAGGGGAGAGTTGCAAATCATGCAAGTGGGGAAAAAGGCTGTTAAGAGTAGCGGAGGGAGAAAGGAGGCATGATCAAAGAACTGTAAAGCAAAAGTTGTTTGTGGTGCTGAGAGCATTTCCCCAAGGAGCTGTCCTTGCTGGAACAATATGAAATTGTTCCTGGGTCGTGGCAGGGTTTTTCCAGCTCTGACATCAACTATAGAGAATGTTTTGCCCTTCCCGGCTGTGAGTGAAGAGGGCAGCCCTTTTTAAGAGAAAATGATTGCACTCACAGCTGGCATGCTGATGAAAGGGAGAGTAGTTCCTTGTACTGGTTTGTGTGACTTCCTGGCAGCTGTGGACAAACCAGTGCATGGAGTCAGCTTTCCTCTGATTGTCCCTGGTTGAGGTAGAAGGTTAGGAGGAGAGGAAAAACCCCTTCCCTGTACTGGAAAGGAAGGGCAAAGAGTCTAGCTGCTCTTGCACAAATAAATTGAAAGAGGATTGTGGTTTAAAAAGTGCTGCTACCACCCAGCTGTCCATGCTGGTTTACAGAGGGCCCACCCTGATGGTGTATATGAGCCTGGGGAAGGGCAATGCCTATGTTCTGTCTGGAGTCACAGTAAATGCAGCCTTTGAACTAACCAGGGAGTGAATGTACAATCAAGTGCTTAAAATGATGCAGCCCAGCAAACTGCTTAATCTGCCCCGTTGGGGTTTGCTGAAGGAGGGTCATGCAGTTTCATTAAGTTTCCTGGGTTTTGACCCTCCTGGGTTATGCCCATGTCACTGGTTGCAAGGAGCCATGCTATGGCTTTGGCCACAGGGTTGGTCCTGCTGAACTGAATCACAGGACTAGGAGGCTGGTGGCCAAGGGTGCAAGCCTGCTACTGGAAGGTTCAGCCAGTGCAGGCTGCCCTAGAGAGTAGAAACCCCAGGCTTAGCTGCGCCTGCTGTGGCATTAGTGGTTGGCTCCCTGGTTAGTTAGTCCTCTCACCTCTGCACAGCCTTTGAGGTGTCCCCTGCCCTTGCTGGGATGGGAGGTGAGTTTCTCCCGGACTCTACTTCCCTCTGGTGGGCAAGCACTCCTAAATGCCCGACAGTGAGCAAGGAGCAGGCTGGTCCTGCTGGTGGCAAGCAGGAGCTGGTACCAGCTAGCCACAGGAAAGTTTCACTGGTGCCAGTAATTCCTTACTATTGGAGATGAGTGAGCAATGGGAGGGAGTGTGGAGAGAGGAGGGCCAAAACTGCACCGCTGCCATTGCTAGCTTGTCCGTCAGCCCATGGCTTTGACTTGCACAAATGAGCACAGCAGCCTGTTTTGGGCTGTTAGCAGACACCTTCTGTTCAGGCCTCTCTTCCATCCTGGTTTGTATTTACTTTTATCCTACTTCCATCTGTGCTGGCCTTCAGTGTTCATCCCTTTAAGCCCTCACTGTTTGGTGTACCACAGCAACAAGGGCAGCAGGGCTGCTGTCCTGCCAGCAGAGAGGAGCACCCAGGCACAGGAGGCTGGAGCCAGAATGGGTAACAATGACAAAAGTCAAGGCTGGAGGAAAACTCAGGCACTCTGGGCATTTTTCCCCATTCTGAGCTGCAGCTGTGTGGCCGTGCAGACCTGAGAGGCCAGGAGCCAGGCAGGCCACAAGGGCAGATGGCCAGGCACTCACTGCCACCTTCTGGGTTTTGGCTGCAGGGTGCTGATAGCTGGTGGGCAACACCAACCAGGGCTCCCAGCAGGTTTAAGAAATGGATCTGGGGCTCTCCCTCACTCAGCACGCTTGGCCCAGTCCTGGCTGGCCCAGACGAGAAACAAAAGGACACTTCTGCAAGTGATAGAGTGGTTTATTTTTTTTCAGAGGGCTGTGGGGAAAAGAGCAGAGGGCTCCCTCCTGTCTTGCCCCCACAGCAGGTGTTACCCACACACACATGCAGTCAGGGATGGGCACAGACCCCGGTGCATGGGCACCAGCCAGCAGGGCCCAGAGGAGTTGCACTTGGAAGTCACAAAACATTACAGGGCAGGGGGTCACTGCAGTAGCAGCAGAGATAAAAACCATAGGGAGGGAGTCCCAGGGTGTGGTGCTAAGCTGAGCAAGGGATGTCCCAGAAGGGGAACATGGTCTCACCCTGGGAGTGGGCACCTGGGCTCCCTTCCCCATGAGGGAGGACCTAGAGGAGAAGACAGCCTGGCCCAGACCACAGCCTCCTCTCGAAGATGCCAACAAACACAAGCAGAGACAGAACACCTCTTGTGTAACCCCACCCTGGGGCAGCCCTTGCAGGCAAATCTCCCCCAGCAGGCAGAGCTGCCTGTGCCACCTGGGGTCACAAGTGCCAGGGACGGTAGCTCTGTGCCCAGGTCCCTGGGGGAAGGACAGCCTGCCTAGCCCACCAGCTTGTTCCATGGGATGGTGCTGAAGAAGGAGTGGGACTTCAGCTTCGCCATGCCACCTCCTCCAGAGCCCAAGCGCTGCTTTGGGTTGTACTGTAGGAGCTGCAGAGAAAGGGGATGGGACAGCAGGACAGAACGATGGGGACACTAAAAAGCTACCCAAGCTGCCTTGCCCCATCCTCCCAAGCCCCTCACCTCGGTGAGCAGCGATGTGGCAGCCAGGCTGAGCCCCTCCGGCAGATGCAGCTGGGTGTGAGGTTGAATCCCTGAAGGGTGGTTTTGGGACAGTGGCTGCAGGAGGCAGAGGGTGATGGTGAGTGGAGGCACAGAAGAGGGTAGGACCACACTGCTGAGCCTTCATTGCCACACAACCCGAGCCCTGGACGGCAGGATTTAAAACCTGGGGTCCTGAACACCCACAGACCACACAGAGGCACTAGGAATCCCACACCTGAAGCAAGCTGACACAGCACTGAGGTGCCAGCAGGGCCAGGCACCCTCCCAGCCCTTGCATGCTCGGGAGCCCTTGAACTACAGCATCACCTCCTCCCCCTCCTCCTTGCACAACTCCTCTGCCTCTTACCACTCCTGTCAGCAACTCATACAAGAGAGAGCCAAAACTCCAGCAGTCAGCTGCTTCGGTGGGCTCCACAATCCCCCCTACTTCTGCAAAAAGAGCCAGAGGCGTTACAGCTGCAGGCAGGGAGCTGTACCATGCTGGACACATCTCGCTGCCTGCAGAAGCCCCCTCCCCCAGTCGGTGGTACTGGGCAGAGGGCAGCAGAAGGCAGGGCATGTGTCCCTCACCTGGGGCACTGTACAGCTCTTCTCGTGCCTGGCTGCAGTATTGGGGCTCCACCTCTGTCCACTGGCCAAAGAAGGTGAGACGGACGTGACCTGCCAAGCAGCAACCAGAGTCAAAAGCAGGAAGGTTAGGACAAAGCTAGGGACTTTGGGTCAGAGCACAAAGCCAAGCCATATCCCTGCAACCGGGAACAGGCAGGGCACTGGGCCCCAGCCATGCCCTGAATGCAGAAGCACTGTGAATCCCCCTGGCCTCCCAGTGCTTGCCCGAGATGCCCAGCAGGTACTTGCAGCTGGTGAGACTGGTTAGGTGGGCTCCAAGCTCACAGATCTCAGCACAGGCTGTAATGAGGAAAGAAGCAGATTATAAAAGGGAGGTTAGCTTTCCCCTGGCAAAACTCTGCATTTTTCTTTTCCTAAGCAATTTGCACCTCTCCAGTTTGCCCCAGCTGCCACCTGAGCAGGGACTTGCCTTTGGCTTGCACTGACAGTGGAACCCATGGCTCAAAGGGATGGGATGGCTCCAGAATACCCCAGCAGGCAGTAACTACAAGCAGGGGAATACTGCAGTCCCACTAACCTCAGGCACAGTTCAGCTACCCTCAGCTTCCCCATGCTGGGATTTCCCAGGCAGCCAGCCCCAATGTGGGAGCAGGGGTAATGCATTCCTGTGGCTACAGGCCCTGATTCTCCCACTGCAGAGCCATCTCTTGTAATAACTGCTTGGAAATCCCAAGTGAGACCACACTTCCAGGCTCAGAAACATCCAAACCTCCCCAGACTCTCACCCTCCCCCAAAGCAAACTCAAGAAAGTCCATGTCTCCTGGAAACAGAGCAAATGGCAGTCTCCCAGCCAAGAAAGCCAACCACCTCCTCCTTGGGGCAGCAGCTTAGGGCACTACCTACCAGCTGCATCAAGCAACAGGTTCCTGGGGTTGAGGTCCCGGCACAATACACCCTGTTGGTGAAGTCCCTCTAAGGCCAGGAGGATTTCTGCTGCCCACAGCTGCACCTGCTCCTCCTTCACAGCCCATGCTCTCCGGCCATGCCCACAGGAAGCCAAAGACCTGTACTGTCCTGATGGTGGCTGCTCACTGAGCCAGCCACAGGTCAGGCTTGCTCCCTGCGAGGGCTCCCGCACCACTGGGTCAGGCCCACAGGGCTTGGCAGAGCTGGATGGGGCAACTTCTGCACGAAGCTGCCTCTGACCCAAGGTCAGGAGGGGCCAAGCCCAGGAGATCTCAGACACTTGCTGAGACGGCAGCTCCCCTGCCCCTGGTTGGCCCCCTCTCAGAGTCTTCAGTACAGAGATGGGCACCTGGGGAAGCCTGGGGTGTTGTTGGGAGGCTGCTCTCTCTGATACGCAGCCCACAGTGCTGGCTAGAGTGTCCCAGGGGTAGACAGTCAGGCCCTGGCTGGTAAAGTGGCTGGGGCCTTTGGCTGATGCTGCTGGAACATGGTCCACAATGCCAGACACAGCCTGTGTCATGCTTAGATCCTGCCCTCCAGTTGCAGCCCTTGTGCTGCCAGCAGGAGCCAGGCGAGGCTGGCAGTGGTTCCCTGAGCTGGGGTATGTGGGGTCGGGGGACTGCTCCCGACGGGGCGAGGCATCAGTGTTTCCCAATACTCGGTGGGTCATAGAGCCTGGGAGGCCACTGCCTGTCCGAGCAGAGAAGATGGAGACTTGGCTGCTGCCCTGGGGGCTTCCCACGCCGTCCTCTCTGCCACGGTCCCGCAGGGCTTGAACGGTGTTTGAATCAGCAGAGCCCTGCTGGACACAGCACTTGGAGCGGAGGTGAGACCACAGTGTCTCCCCTGAAAAGCAGGGAGAAGAACAAGTGATGGGGCAGAAAGCATCCCTGGTTCCCCCACTGTGGACACAGCCCATTCACACACAGGCCAAGGCCCACACACTGGGGATGTGATCATTAATCTCCCCTGCAGCAAAGCTCCAGTCCATGCAGAATATTCCCCAGCCCTACAAGCACACCATGCTCAATGCCACACCTCCCCTGGGATGTAGCACACCAAAGGCTCATTCCCTCCTCCTTTAGCAGCCCTGCTCCCCATTCTGCAAAGTCTCCTTGACCCCAGCTCTGCCACTTCTATGTCACAGGCCAGCCACATCTTCACACATGCCCGATCTCACAGCCATCCCTACTTTTCCCCAAAAGTCTGCCCTCCCTGTGTGACAGAGATGCCAGAGAGCTCCCACGGCACAGCAGAGAACCTGTGGGTCAGAGATGAGCCAGAGCAGTGAGCCCTGGAGCCCACAGCACACTGCCAGGGCTTCCCAGCCTCACTACGTTCAGCTGCTGGCTGCTTTCTGCAAATTCATCCTACAGCAATGCACAAGGAGTTGAGGCTGTTCTCCAACACACATTAGCCTTCTTTTGTCATCGCTGGACTCCAGCTGCTGTTCCCTACACATCCATTCAACTAGCAAAGAAGCTCCCTGGGACAAGCCTTATCACACTTCAGCAGGATCTGGGACAAGCCTCAAATTTGCCTCCTTGTTGTACTCGAGCCCCAACATGCTCCCTGCCCTTTATGCCCCAAATTCTCCATCTCGTCTCTTTGGTCCGATCTCAAAATCCAGTGCAACCTTTTTTTTGTAACCAAAAAATGTTTTATAAAGCTCTCATCAAAAAGTTGTTTTGTTCTACAACATCCAGGTGAACTACCTCACTTTGTTCTCCTTCACCACCTTCCTATCATTGTCAAACAATACCAGTAAAATGAAGAGGTTTTTCTTTTCAAGAGGCTGGACCACATCAACCTCTTTACCTCAAGGCATGGGTCCCTCCCATGGGACTCAGTGGTCCCTAAGGTTAGTTTCCGTATAACACCCCTACACACACCACCTCTTCCTCCTTGTAGGTCTCTACAGGCTCATCTGTAGGTTACTTCCCTGGTCAGCTTTTACTAAATCTCCAGAACCCCCCATACAGCTGAGCAGCTCCTTCCACAAAGTCTCCAAGTCCTTCTACCCACCACCCTTCTATGAAGAAGACAGTTTGTGCTGTCACTGTAAAAAACAGTCCCAAAGCAGCAGGAGAAATGTGTTTGAGATTTTAAAGAAAGGGAGGTTGGGGATAAGAGCAGGATGCTGCATGGATGGGAGGCAATGCTGATCCCACTCACCCTGCACATGCTCCAGGTGGAGGAAGATGGAGTCCTCACTCACATAGTAACACAACAGCTTGACCATGAAGGGGACCCCATGCGGGATGATGGTCTGTCGCTCACGGGTCTCAACATGGGATTTGGGGAGGCTCTGAGGAGGTACAGGTAGATGGGTGTTACAGCATGACAGGGACTTGGACTCCCTGCAACCTAGTACCTTGTAGGGCAAGAGGCCAGCCAGAAAGGTACCATGTCATCTGCCAAGCCCCATGGCTGCTCCCCTGCATCACCTGCAATGGAGCTCCCATCTGTGAAAACTTGCAGCTCACACCGAGAGGTCTGTCAGTCCCCAGCACCCCACTGTGATAAGGCAAGGCTCCCAAAACTCTGCCAAGGCAGAGCACTCCCCACCTGCACTGGGGAACCCAGAGGACACTGCAGGTCGAGCAGTGGCCTTCCCCTGCAACTGCCTCCACGCTCTTCAGACAGGAACCTGACATCCCAGCCCCCTCTCCTCTCCCCTCTGGAATTGATGCTTCTCTCTCTCATGCCAGAGTCTCCTTGTCCAATTATTAATTTTTAGTTCCAGTGGCACTAGAAAATATCCCAAGACTTGTACTAAGCACATCTCACCCACAAGCTGTTCCAGGGGTTGACCCAGATTAACACGGGCGTAAGGCTTGGCTTGCAGCATTACAAGGCAGAGAAAGAGACAATGAAGGCGAACCACTTCCCCTCTGATCACAGAAGGTGGCTGAGGCTGAGTTTTACTAACAATGAACTTCCTCCAACACCTCTGTGAGCTGCTATTTTTCGGTCCTCTCACCTGCCCCAGCTGTCCGCTTGGACAAGGAGGCTCTGGCATGACAGGGAAAAGCAGGCAGATGAAACTGAAAACACCCACCTTCAGTATAAAAGTCCCTCCAGTGGCCAGATCCTGGACGATCTGCACCTGAGAGCAGCAGATGCAGTATTGGTCAGAAATGGTGACTTCTCCCACCCCAACACAACAGCCTGCAGGAATGACGCACGGGACACAACTCTGGAACTGAAACATGCTCCCACCCAACTAAAAGAGCTTGGTGGTGCTCAAACCCCTACTCTTGGAAGACAAAACATGGGTTACTAGCAACGAGACAGCCATGCAGCCAGGGTGTAGAAAGTTAATTAAACCAAGAGGTGACTCCCACACCATTTTTTCTTCCTCCACAAAGGAGGGTTTTGCGCTGCTCCTTCTGGGCTCTGTGGAGTGTGCTGGGCTGCCCATCTGGGCCTTGACAGGCCAGGCAGACCACATCAGTCCTGACAAACTGAGATGTGTGAACAGCAGGGGAGAGCAATGTGCCAGTGCCTGCATGGAGACGGAAAGTCTGGTATCTTTGCTCCTAGATCATGAACTACCAATTAGTTTATTCATCCAGATAGCTTGTCTTCTGCTGAAGATAATCCATAGGAGTCCACCATCACGGTACCCAGGCATCAAGCACGATTCCATGCATGAGAAAGAACTGAATGCATCAACCTCCCTGTAAATATTTCGGGAGCTCTGATCAGCAAAAGTAGTGGGGACATTAACATATTTCCCAACTAACTCTGAAAGGGTCTGCATCCTCACCTGCAAATTTTCCTTGGTGGGAATGGTGTGGATGGATACCCTCACACTTCTTGGTGGGTGCACTGGGGGCCAGCACCCCCATCCCAGCTGCCAGGACCCTCTAGCTTACACTCCCTTTGGTCCAGCCCCAGCCTTCACACACACACACACACACACACACACCCCTCCTCCCCCCCTCCCTAGTTACAGGTCAAGTCATTACCTTATCGATCACCCCCACAACCTTACAGCGTCTCAGGTTCTCCACTGCCGAGCTCAGCGTCCTGATCGGCCGGAAGCGCAGGCTGCTGTAACCCTGCAAGGCAGTGAGATAAGAGGATGAGGGACTGAGAGATGCCATGATAGAGACTGGGAGAAGTCCCCACATTTTCCAAGAGGAGGCAGCAATACTACTGAGCTACTCAACATCTAGAGACAACTCTCCAACGGCTGTGGTTGATTCCTAACATCAGCTAGACCATTTTCTTGGCCAGCTCCTGGATTTCTGAAGTTTTCAGGGACAGCTTGCACCTGCAGCAGAGGTAAAATCACTCTAAAATTTGGACCTGGAACGGCGCTGCTTCAACACTAATGGGACCTCTACAGAAGGTAGTTGCCTTTCTCCCCTTGCCCTTCTCACCAGGCCCTGACCCTGCCTTGCTTCACTCCCCTGCCCCCTCATTAACCACCTCCCTCCACAGTGCCACAAGCAGACATCCTCTTTCATTTCCATCCAAATGGGAACAATGACAGGGAAGATGACATTTTAAACATCTGACAAGGTAGTTCCTCCCAGTGGCTTCAGTCCCACCAAAAATGGCCATTTCCACTATGGTGACCGCAAGCTAAACAAACACACCCCAGGGGGGTCCTGGGAGAGCCCCAGGCAAGCTGGGCCCACCTCAGCTCTTCGACCCAGGGCTGCCAGCTCCCTCACAGCCACCAGCATGCTGGGACACCCTGCAGCTGATGCGTCTGCCATTTTCTCTACACCACCTGACTGTGGCATCTGGCAGAGGCAGTCGAGGAGGCTCACCGGGGCTGCTTTACGTGTGTGTCCCCCAGTGCCGCAGATCCGCTGCCATCCCGCCCATGCCGCCCCGTGCCAGCGCCTCACCGTGGCGGTGGGGTTGCCACCCCCCGCAGCCCGCTGGAGGTGGCAGTCGAAGATTTCCTCTGCGCGCCTCAGGTACTGCGTGATCTTCCGCTTCACGGCCTCCCGACGCTCCTTGTTGGGGTCAACTGCGGTTGGCACAGAGGGCGGGCATGAGGCGCCTGCTGTGCTCCCCGGAGGGGTGCTCTGGTCTCCCTGGCCGTGCTCCCCAGAGGGGTGCCCCGGCCCCCTCACTGCTCTCCCAGAGAGATGTGCTGGTCCCCCCACCCTTCCCCCAGGAGGGATGCACTGGCTCCCCGGCTGCAGTCCCTGGAGGGATGCCCCGGTCCCACATCTTAAAAATCGGCTCCTGAGCCGGAGCAGTCGAGGGAAGGGGGCCTTTCGGTTTGCTTCCAAGTGAAAGAGGACTCTGGGTTTTTTTTTGTTCCTAGGTTCATCCAGAATTGTACATTAACAAACTGAGGGGAGATAAACTGAAGATCAATCTAGATGTTATTTTTCCACACATGCCTTGTGCTTGTGAGTCAGCCTTCTGAATATCGGGGGTAACTTTCATACTTGCCAAGGGCCCAAGAGGCTCTACCCGAGCCCTGGGCAGGGAGTTGTTGGTGATCCCTTGTGCTCACGCAGTGATTCCATCCAGGCCCGTGATACAAGGAAATGACCACCTGCTTTGCAACCAACTTACTTATAGCAACTTATAGCAATTTATAATGATTTCTGAATTTCTTAATAATTTAATTCTTAATAATTCTGAATTTCTTAATAATCCTGCTTGCCCTGACTGTTCTGTGGAAACTTACCAAGGGCTACTGTGTCCATCAAAACAAAGCAGTTTTCCATGGAAACTTACCAAGAATTATTATGTTCGGCAAAAACAAGAGACACGTCTTTGGAAAGCAAATGGGTTCTAACAAGTTTTGTCTTTGTAGAGGATAGATAGCCACATATGGGCAGTAGAAACTGGTGCTTTTAGATAAGATAGAGCTGGTAAACCAGCGGGAACCACTCTTGTTATTCAAGAAATTGGCTAAGAGAATCTGCACATGCTCTGAGGAAAAGGACAAGGTGAAGAAGACTGTGAGCCTTCCTCCAAAGACCCCCGAAGAGGACCACCAGGAGGCAATGTGCAGGCACAAAGATATAGAAACTGCTGACACCAGCCTTTTGAACTAACCCAGCCTTACTTATGCATATGTGTATTTGTATTATGTAATACAATGAATATGTATATCCACGCTCCATAAGTTTCTGGTAAAATGTGCTGTTGGCGTGCAAGCTTTGTGGAGAAATCCCCTTGCACCCTGGTGCTGGAGTAAACATACCTGCTTTATAACTCTCTCCGAGTTGTAGAGTCTGTTTCCACAAACCACCTGCTGGGTGCTTCAACCAGCACTTCTAGTCAGGAAGCATTTTTCGAGGTTATAAATGAGGCTACGGTATAAACCCACTTAGATTTCTGTATGGTGGTGTACTTTGTCAGGGAGCTCAGTAGTACTGAAAAAGCTGGCACAGAGTTCAGCTGGGACTCAAAATTTGACTGTGTCATTGTTGGAAAAACCTCACAGAGCCTCCTTTGGCAGTTACTTGATGAGGCACAACTTTTCATTGATTTTTGTACTTAAATTCTGACTGTAATGCCAATGCCACGTGATAACCTTTCTCCAAAATGTTTACAATCAGAACAAGCATTTATCATCTGATTACCTTTGAACTAAACTGAAAACCAAGTTGCGGGGAGAAGTGACAGAGGATTTTGCAAGTCTTACTGGGTATTACTGCTGCGCATGTTATCCGACTGTCTGCTCATCTGCCTCTTGTTCTGTTGTAGTAATTCCGTTGTGTAATGCACTGGGCTCTAAATGTAGTGAGTCTGACTTCCTTCCGACCACCCAAGATATTATTGCTCTTTCCCTTCCTCACATTTAGATGGTGTGGGAAGGCTGGGAGTCTGGAAGCCTCTGCTATTCCGTGCAAAGAAGCTGTCAGTCTGATAAGAGAGCATGTAGCTGGCAAGTGCGTCATGGTGCTTCGATACCAGGCCGAGACCACAGACCTTCTCCATCTGCTTTGGTAAAAGGAACCCCAAGGAAATGTGCTGATGTTGAAGGGGGAAGGGTGTGGGAGGGTCGAGGTAGGAGGCATCTTTCAACCAACGTTAAGCTGAACTCCTGAAAATGGTTATGGGCTTTGAGAGGTTTGATTTGGGGTCTTTTGCCTTAAGTGTATTACTACCTTTCAGGGTAATGCTTTCTGTGGCAGTTGGTAATGGTCGGTCTTGTACACCAAACCAAAGCTCGTATTTGGAAGAGTCATTCAGGGTGCTGCAACGTGCATTTTATTCCTTATACATCTCTTGGCCCCAGCCATACACACTCTTCCAGTTTGGCACATTGTCATTCCCCTCGCTGAAAGATTCCTTGTGTTCACTGGTTGAATGCTTCTTCAGCCTGCCACAGGCCGTAACAAGTGTATGTTCACAGACCACTTTCCTTGCACGCTGGTTTCAGATTTGAGCATGGATGGCATGGAGGCAGGAGAGCAGCAGCTGGATGTAAAACACAATCCATTTAAGCAATGTTTTGATAAAGCTGGCAATCGCGTGACTCCAGAGGCAAAGAGACACAGTAAGATGCTATCATGCCTTTCCTGGATGGGTGCTGCTCTCATAGTCTTTCCATCTCTGTATGCCTGTTTTGAGATTCACAGGAACAATTGACGGCTGAAGAACTTTTAAACTCCACAAACTCTTGAAGAGTTTATAAGCACACATCTACTGAACTGGCAGATCAGGCAAACTCCCATTATACTCACTACTTTTGCAAGGCGAACCCTTGCCTAGTCCCTCTGAAATTATGACAGGGACTCATGGATGCCTTTCAGGCATAAAGCTGCTGAGTTAATGGTCTTTGATGACCAGGAATCAAGCAGCAGTTCTGGCACAACTTGGCTTTGGTTGTATCTTTAAATCACAGTGGACTAACAAATGGGACAGCGTGGTTAGAGGAGAGAGCCTCTCTCCAGGGAGGGCTCCAAGACTCGACCCTTAAGCCTAAACTTGCACCTTACAACATTTACTTTGCATGTGTTAATGCCTACCTGATGAATATATATTTTAGCTGACTTACTGGTTACAAATCTTAGCAAGTAGTAAGTGGTCCTTGGCTACATAAACCTCTCCTCTACATTTTCCAGATGTTATGAGTCATTGTTGTACTTTGACACAAACCAGAAAGGATTCTGGCAAATTGTTGCATTCTAACAGTAATACTGTCCTGACTTTTCCTTTTCCATGGTTGCTATATCTTGAGAGACCCCATGTATTATGCAGGTGTTCTTGTAGAAATGGTGGGAATCATGTCTTTGAGAAAGCATAGCAATGATTAAGCTGTGTTCTTCCTGATGCTATCTTCTGGGGTAATTACAAGATTAAAAGCCATACCACTTTTTAAACAATTCCGAAGTGCACTTTCAGTTGCTTTGAATGTTGTAAGCTTTAAACACCTGTGCGAGACTTTCTTGCTAGTAATGGGTGTATTTTCCTAAGAGTTTTTATTTGCTTGATCGTAACTACCATAAAGTATATGACTAAAGAATTAAGGTTAGTGATTGATTTTCATGCATATTTCATACTTTCTGATTGTAAAGGACTGTCAGCCATTTTGTCTCGACATTGCTGTTACACCATTACCCCCTCCCAAGCCGCAGGGTGGTGTAACATGGCAGCTCTCTGTTTCAGCACGATGCCACAGGCCAGGCCTTGCGGTCCTGTTGCTGGGAGGACAAAATCCGCCTGGCGCTAGAGAAGCCGGGCATGTGTGCAGGGCCAGGGGACAAGGGGGATGTGTGGAAGCTGCAGGCGTCAATGGCCAAACCCCCTTTGGTATGACCACTGTGGGCACCAGGGCATGTGCACATGGGGGAACATGCCACGATGAATATGCAAATGAGCTCCGTGGCAGCAAGCGACTAGTGATGGACACTGGCTAAACGGGGCTGCATGCTCCCCTCAGGTGCTACTTCGCGCTTGCAATAGTTCTTCACTGGCCTTCGCTGTATCACTCTCCGAAGTTTTCCTCTCATCTACCGAGCCTTCTTGTTTCCGCCTGCCGAAGCTTTTGCCTGTCAAGCTTTCCTGCAGCTGCTTGTCGAGCTCTCTCTCCTGCCGTGCCTTCTTGTTTTTGCCTGACGAAGCTTTCACCTGCTGAGCTCTCTTGCCTGCCAACACCTTCACCTGCCAGCTTTCTCCCCATCGCCTGTGCCAGGATCAGACCAGCAGCATCCTTCCCCATGGCCTGGCAGGGGATTCTCCCCATCGCCTGTTGAAGATTCTCCATCACCTGCGGGATCTGGCCCCCAACCTACAGCAGGCCCAGCAGCCACTGGACACGTGGTGGCCACATTCCCCATCGCCTGCGCTGAAACCAGGCCAGCGGGATGCTGCTAGGCTCGGGGTGGTGGTAATTAGTATTGCTGCCATCTCTTTTGTTAGCTTGCTTAGGTATTCTGACTTTTCCTTTTTTTCTTCCTTCTGTCCTGTCACTATTATCAGTTTGTTTCACGAAATAAAGCTTACAAGGTTGTACAGCATGTGACCTCCTTTGTGTCTTAATCTCACTCTTGGGATCGTTTAAGAACCCTCCCCGATATTGGATTGGGACATTTTCAATTAGCGTTGCAGACAGGATCCCTAGAGGTGAGTGTGCTGTACTACCTTGCTGTGTTCAACACAACCCTCTCAGGATGAAATAACCCCCTTTGTGATACATTAAGATGTGACTTCCTGAGAGTGAATAGGGGGGAGAGTGGATAATAAAATGACATTTGTGTTAGGGTAAGGTATGGCCTCCTGAGAGAGAAAAGGGGAAACTTGGATACTAAGGTGTGGCCCTCTCAACAATAACCCCTTTGAGTTGCTTTTGTGGTAAATTACAGATATTGGATCGGGACACTGATTAAAATCTCTTTTTCTGTGGCTAATACGGAATACAGACATCTTTAATACTCCCTTCCGTCCACCTGTTATACCTCCCAGTCTTGACAAACAGGGGCCTGATGGCATTTTATCCCCTCAGCAGTGTCTGACTATGTAGCTTATCACCATCCCCAGCATTAGTTATCCAGGGAGCCACCTTTTCAAGGCTTATAGAGAGTAGTGCAGCAGTGCTTGGATAGTGAGCCTTAGAGGGCTTCTGTAACCCAAGGGACTTGGTCCTGTGCTTCAGGGTTTGTGAGTTGAAGCAGCTTCATTCTAAGGGGGGCTCTTATACTATGAGCCAATGCTTTTGAAAATTTTAGACACAAACTTCCTTGGCTCACTTACTTACTCCTAACTCCAAAACTTGTGGACTTTTGGTATTTGTTTTGGTTCTTGAGAAAACAGAAGCCCTGTTTGAGTTTTCTGTAGGCATTTCCTGCCCTTTGGCAGGTTTCAGCTGTCACCAGTTCTCTTCTGGTACAAGTCTCTCTTCAGGCTTCTGCACACAGGAAAACATAAAACTCCTATGAGTTTGTGCTCTAGTCGTACTGTGGCTGCGCATTCAACACACACATGGCACAGACATGGCAGAACTGTTAAGCCATGAAGAAGGTAGCAATTCCTTGGAGAGCCAGTGAACAGTGGCACACGTGTGTGCTTCGTCAGCATTGTCATCCTGGAGGACTAGGTGTCAGTTTTCCACTTGGGAGGCTCCCACTCTGATCTTGCTTCACAGCAGTCTAAAACTGTGTTCCCCACGTGTCTTGGGACAGGATTATGCGTTATGCACTGTTGACCGCAATGTAAAATTTTGTTTGTGTAACAGGTCCTATATCGGTCGCAATTTAGTGATAGGGTCTACTTTAGACAATGGTTTGACAAAGCCTTTATGGAAGTAACATCTGATCAGCACTCCAGCAAGGCTTACAGATAGCCAGTTCCTTCTGTGGAGGGTGTTTTTGAGATGACAAATGCTGCTCAGCTTCTTGCTCTTGTTTCACACCTCAACAGGCTCTATGCCTACCATTTCAGGTGGGCTTTGGATGCAGGATGTGCAGCTTCCGACACAAAATGGATGCGTTCATGTGGAGAACAGTTATTGTGCGTAGAACAGTAGTACAAGAGAGTATTTCTAGACATGCCTCCTCACTTTGAATCCTCTTTTCTCTTAGTGCTGGGGAAGGAAAAAGAAGGGTTTGATCCAAATTCTTTGGATGCCAATCATTGAAAGAGCTGTTATGGGGCAGAGTCAGAGGGCATTCAGTAGTAACCTTTACCCCTTTTCGTATCTTCTAAGCACTTGACTTAATAAAGTTATGTTGCATGCGTGGGGTTTTTTTAACAAATGTCTATGAAGGCCTGTGCAATGAAATCCTCCTAGGCACGTGTTCAGAGAATGATAAGGACTGTTGTGGTTTTGATATGCCTTTGGAAGCTGTACTCGTGATTGTTAAGAACGTGAAGACTTACATTGTCTAGTTTGTCTACGTGTCTGTTGAAGGGCAGTGCAAGTTGCACTACCTTTGCAGTAGCAAATGGAATATTTTCTGGGGTTATTTGGTGTCCAGAGGGGAGCTGTTTAAATTATTTCACCATTACATGAGCTGTCTTGGAATAAAACCTGGTTATGGCTTTGCCTTCTCACTTCAGCTGCAGGCTTTGCATCCTTATGGGAGCAAAGACCAGGCGTTTATCGCTCGTACAAACAACAGTGTCCATTGGTGTTTCTCCTTCCTCCTACCTGCAAATTCATGGAAGAATGGATACGTGATAGTCCACAGGTTCTGGACTATTCTAATCCTTTGCTATTATTGTCTCTGTAGTAACTTGGATTGTCCTATCTGTCAAGTTGCATCTCCTTTCCCAGAGATGTTTCCATACTGAGGGATTCACAATTCCCGCTTTTAACTTTGACCCAGCAAAACTGTTTTTTCTGATGACCAAGATGTTGTCCAGGGGTAGAAAAGTAATGAAGAAAGTTTGCCATTAATCCTCCCTCCAACGTTGACAGTATTGCCCTAAAAAGAGAGGAACCAGGAAGATTCTTTGTTGACATGGAGACATTCCAAAAAGCTCAGAGCTGTGGGACACTGCTGTCGTTTTTGTAACAAATTTCTTTGTCAAGGAGTGACCTGGCTGTCCAAATGGACAGGAAAAACTCTCTTCAGACTCAAGCACGGCATTAAACCAGCTTGCATCCTCATGCCAAAATCTCAAAAAGTACATCAAGAAGCTCGAGCTCCTTCAAGAGTGTTAGGCCACCTTTCAAGGTCCAATCCCTGATGTTTGTTTTATTGCTCTGTTGAAGAAAAATCCACCAAGGATGCGAGTCTTGAGCTGGAGCATCTCTTTATAGCTGTAACAATGGTAAGATTGTGCTTGTGCTTTTGCAGGTATTGTAATACTTGTGACAATGTTAAGAGAAGCATACAAGCGATGAGGCTGGGCCTTCAAGAACCCAGATAGCATAGACCTGTGCAAGAGGGAAGGGTTTAGCCAGAAAATTCAAGAGCAGAAGAGCAAGGACTGCCAAGTGTATGGTTTCCTAGAGGTCAACAAGGTGAGAGATGAGTTTTTCTGTGAACCTGCTGCATGATGGTGACAACTGTGAAAAGGCAGAGTCACAGTGTTCCTCTCCTTTTTCAGCTTTAGGTGTTCACAGGACTGTAATAGAATAACTCCTGGGCTCAGCCAGGTACTTGCGCCCATAAAGGGGTTCAGTACGAGAGGGGAGGAGTGGTGGGAAGGAGCTAATTGACTGTTTTGTTGTGCGGGCTGGTAGGAAGTGTGCCGGCTGGAGAAGCTTCGCTTTTCCTACCACCTAGCTAGCAAGTCTTTTTGCCAAGGTTTCTGGAGAAGGAGAGGCAACTTCTTTGAGGTTAGATTGTCCCACCTACCCTTCGAGTGTTAAAACAGACCACCAGTAACTAACAACTTGCTAGCAGAGGTGCTGGAGAGAGGCAAATGTTATCTTCTTCCAAAACACAGTGGAAGGAAGACTATTGGAGGTGGTTGTCAAAGCTGAAGATATTCAGAAAGGTGGCAACTGATGTATGAAAATGTAGTATGCAATGTACCAGAGCACTATGTAAGACAACCCACTGCCAAAACATGATCCATATACTTCGTTCTTTGGCTTCCTCTCAAAACGCTTCCAGGTTCCTTTTCCCGCCAATCTCTACCTAGCAGAGACCAATGTTTTCTGCCCAGCCTGTTTATACCCCCAGACTCTAGGGCCTTTTAATTCCGACCAGAGCCCGGGGGCTCTTCCTTCAAGAGAAAAGTCTGAGCCAGGAAAGAGTCAAGCAGGGCCTGGGACAAGAGCAGGGATGTTGCTTGTATGACTCACCTGTCTGACTTCAGCAGATTTATGTGGGCCTGGAGAGGACAGAGAGCACAGGTAAACTACAAAACACCTCTGTTAAGGGGTTTGGATATCAGGCTGATGGTGGTAGAGATGTGTGCAGAGGAGCTGTCAGGAACTCTGGTGAGTTCATTGCCAAATGCCTCCTTTAGCCCTTGCAGAGATAAACCAGCTGTTACCCACAGTCGCATCAGGATTGTATTTAAAGCATTTTATTGCCTCACACAGTTAAAGCTGTGTACCCTCTGGACAGGAAGGGAAGAGCCAAAAGACAGTGGTTTGACCTCCTTTTGGGACGCTGCAGCGGAGTTTTGCAGAGCTGAGTGGGGCCGAGTTTGGGCAATGCTGGGGTCACTCAGCAGTCACACCGCGGGGCCAGCAAGGAAGAGGGGACAAGGGGCAGCACAGAAGAGAACGAGCTGAAGACATCGGTGAGGAGAAGTGCCCCAAGGATGGGCCTGTGAGGAAGAGCCTTGTGAGGGGAGCAGACATGTACCAGCCCTGAGGCACAGCAGCCCTTCTGTGGGCTTCCAGTTTTCCACATCAGTGCTGTCTGGTTGATGTTAAATTTAGGGAGGTTTTTTTTAGAATAACCTGCTGAAGACTTTGTGGCCCTTGTGTGGAAGTGGGAACTTCCAAAGTAAGACCAGCACTGACAAATAACAGGGAGGGGAGCGAGAGCCACCATTCTTCTCACAGCCTAAACCAGATGTATGTATGAGAGCTGGAAAAAGCTTAAAACAGACTAAGACTGCAAACATTGCTGGCTGCAACAAGCAAAAAGATTATGCCCAACTTTTCCAGGATGCAAAATCTTGTAAGTCACAAGGGAGAGGTGAGGACCTCAGCACATCTTTATTTGCACAGAAAGACGTGGGATACCTATGCTTGCATGTGCAGGGAGAAGCTGCTGGGAGCAGCGCTCCACTGGCATCCTGGGGTGGGGGACACTGGAGGTTATGAGAGAAACTTTAACGTCAGGGCTTCATCAGCTGCAATGCTACATCTCTGGGCTGATCTCCACATCACTTTTTCATCGTACTGCCCAAAAAATATGTGATATTTTGTTCCTAGTGCAGCCTGGAGCCCCGTTTATGTTTTGTCTCCCCTATAACTCTCCTTCTAAACCATCTTGGTGCAGCTCTGACTCCTAAAGCCTTATTAAACAAACCTTTGCTCTGTAAGGCTGGGAGACGCAGAAAGCCCAGGGACGCTGATAACCCAGTGGCGTGCTGCTCCTGTGGGACAGCTGCCCGTCTGCAAGGAGCATGCAGGCAGGGGAGGGATGGGGGATTTGGGAGCAGCAGCACTGGGGCATGTTTGCTGCGTGTCCATGGAGGACCGGCATGGACTTGTTCTGCTCCCACTGGCCTTTGGGCTGGGGTCTGTCCAGGTCCCTTTACAGAGCAACCAGCACACTCCTATAGCCCCACTCTGCAGTGCCTGGGGGAAGTGGGGGTCTGCAGATGTAGCTGGCCTTGCCAGGGTGCTTGGGGAACATGTCTGCTGGGGCCAGGGATGGCTGACAGAAGCTACTGGTGTAAGCCTCCAAAAAGGCACATCTGGGAGCAGCACAGAGAGGGGACAGGCAGACAGTGGCTGGTCCCCTTGGGAGGGAGCACGGGTGGTGGCCAGAAGCCGCACTCTCCCCTTCAGGCCAGCAGGCCCCCACCCTGACCCTGATGTCACCATTGTGTGCGATGTCCTGCTGGAAGACCCTGCCACCCTAGGATGGGGGGGGCGGTGTCACAGGACCCTCCCCTCTGGCAGGGACACGAAGGGGCAGGGAAGGGAGCACATCCTCCCCTGGGTGCGTGATGCCTGCAGCAGCCCTGGGAGCCCCAGGGAGATGCTGGGGCTCATCACAGAATCATCGAGGTTGGAAAAAGACCTTGAGGATCACCTAGTCCAAACATTGGGTTTGGATGTGAAGCCTCAGTGAAACACCCCCCAGAGCTGGAGGGGGCCCCAACACCTGGAGATGCAGCTCCCAAGCCTCTCATGCTGGTGATGACTTCCTCTGCCCCTGCTGATGCTCTTGTCACTGCCGCAGCAGGACAGCCACATGCCTCCCAGGCACCCACAACCTTGCCATCCACCCCAACACCCCATGCCATGGGAGGAACAGGGGATGAGACCACACAGAGCACCCAGGGGGGCTTGGGTGATGCAAGGGAAGTGACACAAGGTGGCCATGCGAATCAGATTGCCAGCCCCACCAGCTATGAGCAGAGCTGCCTGAAAAAGTGCCAAGCAGCAGTCAAAGAGGTGACACCAGACACCAGGAACAGTTAGGAAAAGCCACAGGGCAGGAATTGGTGTGAATTTTTCCTCAACCCTAATCACCACTCTTGACAAACTTACTGTTATTAATTAATGTCCTTGGGCTTATGTAACTTCCTTTTTAAAGGTTTACTATTACCACAATGAAACTTTGTTAAAAACTGTACAGAAACCCTCACATACATCCCTCAAGTGCTGCCCACAGTTCTCCTTGGCCTCAAAGAGCAACCAGCAAGGCTGAAACAGCACACATGGATGGGGAGAGCCTGTATGGAGCAGGGCAGGCCACCAGAGCAAGGGTGCCACATGGCTCAGACCCTGAGTGGTGTGGGAAGGGGAGCAGCAAGTCCCCCTTGTCCATGAGACAGCCAAGGAGGAGCTTCATGGGCCACTGTTGAAGCAGAGCCCATGTAGGGGCCCCAGGACACTGCGGATGTCAGAAGTGGAAATAAGGTCCAAAAGGGATCCAGCAAGCTCCTGGAGGATATGCCCAGCTGCAACTCACCCAGTCCATGCCGTGCTGCATGGTGGCAGTGTGGAGGTTCACATCACCTCAACACTCACCACCGACTTTCCCTGCCAGGGGACCTGCCCTGTCCCCATGTCCTTGTGCCAGCCCCAGGCAGCACCAGGATTACAGGGTGTTTCTTGGGAGGCAAAGCCCAAGGGCAGCCTGCCCCCCACTGCCCTAACCTTGCATCAGCCCAGCCACTGGGAAGAAAAGCCACAGGACAGTGAGCCAGACATTTGGACTGGGGTGAGAATGGGATGAGGATGGTGACTAGGGTGAGGTACCAGCCCCATACCATGGTGTGGAGGAGAAGGGCAGTTCCCCCAAGGGCCTCCCAGCCAGGGGAGCAGCTTGGTACTGACCTGCTGGTTGCCCACCTCCAACATCAAATGAAGGGCAGCCCCTTGGGTGCTGTAGGAGTTAGTGCCAGGGACAAGACCTGGGCCAGCACAGGACTGCCCTCCTCCAGCCTGGGGCAGTGCCCACAGGGAAAAGCCCTGCCTGCAGCTGCTGGGAAGCAGACAGGAGTGCTCACACTGCCAGCTCCTGTGTCTGACCACCAGGTTTTATTGAGCAGGGCAAGGCTGGGGTGTGGCTGTGAGTACATGAGGACCCCTGGCAACCCCCTTTCCCTCCTCTTCACCACGAGGAGGCCTTCCCAGGCAAGTTCCCTGGCACCCTTCGGGGCTGCCCTGTGCCAAGGCTGGGAAGGACACAGCCCTGCAGCCTTCCCTGCCTCACATTTCCTTCCTCCCCAGCTGCAGGGCACTGGCAGAACACCAAAGTTTCACAGCTGCAGCCCTCCAAGCCATCTCTGCTCACACCCCATATTATGCTGTCCCCAGCCAGCTCCAGCAACACATCCACCAGCTCCGCTTCTCATTGTCCCCAGGATGTCCTCAAACACACGTGCACTGCTCATGCTCATCTTCAGCCCCAGGCCTGGTCATGGGTCCTTTTGTCCTACTGCTGCTGGTGCAGTCCAGGCAAATGAGTCCTCTGTTGCAGGCTGCATTCCCGCCAGGGCCAAGCAAGACTCCAGTCAGCTCTTCCCTGGCGGAGTCCCGCTCCCCAATGCTGCTTGGAGGGGCACAGCTCCATAAGTCCCCCACACCAGGAGTAAACACAGCTGCTCAGACCCAGGCAGCAGGACTGAGGCCAGGGGCAGAGTGGAGGCTACCTGCGTGGTGTGCCACATCTGCAGAAAGAGCATGGCACAGGGTGAGCACCACTGGGACACCAGGACCTCCAGGCTCACCCACTCTGCCCCAGGTCCCCCCTCTCTGTGCCTGGCGCCCCCAGCACCAAACTGCAGGGTAGGGACTGCAGACAGCCTCCTCATGGGGAGGAGTAAGGGCCTTGGGGCTGTAGGTACTGACTGAGCCCCAAGCAGCAGGCTTCAGACAAAACAGAGAAATGCAGCAGAAAGGTGCCAGCCACAGGAGCTGTACCCCAAAACTGTTCTCAGCAAGAGTCCAGCCTGTGCTGTTACTGCAAGCGATTTGAGAGAGTTGACTACATGTTAGGAGGGAAAGGGTAGAGTAACCCAAACAACAACCAGCCAAGGATGGCAGGAAGGACAGAGCTGGCAGCAAGACAAGGCTGAAACTGGAAATGCATGGATCCAGGAAACAGTGTGGTCTGTGATGGTGATAGAGCTATCAAGTCATCCATCAAGTCACCAAGTCCAACCATCACCACCCTGGGTGGGACTGGCCAGCTTTGAGCAGCTGAGCCTGAAGACTGAGAATCTATTGAGCCCTCAGTAAAAGGCTCGTTTCCCCACAGCTTGTTTCCCCACTGTCCCCTCCATCCTTTGTTTCCTTGTGTCTGCTCTGCACAAACCCCTCACTGCTCACAGTGTCAGTAAAGACCTAAAGGCTTAACAAAGCAGTTCATCCCAAAGAAATGAACTCAGAAGACACCATCCAATAACTGCCCCTGTTCACTTACAGTTCACAGTCTTTACGTCTCTTCTTGTCTTGTCTTCTCTTACCTCGCACCTTGGACCTCCTCCTTTGAAAGGAAAGTATCATAAGAGATGTGTGGAAGATGAGACCCACAACCCCAGCTGGTAATGCTGCCCCTGACATCGCTTACCTTCCCAACCTCATCAGGTCCTGCCGGGGCCTGCGGGGCAGGAAAAGGAAAGAGTGAAGCAAGTTACTTGGGCAATGCTGTCTGCTGAGCTGCTGGAGGTGGTTTACAGAGATGCCCCAGCATGCAGCACAATCTATCTGTTACCATTCATTCTTTAAAAAAGCCCCAATATGACTTTTTTTCCATGTTATTAACTCCACAGACAGGAGCTGACTGCAATAGGCAGAGAGAAGGCAGAGACAGCAAAGGGGCAGGGGATGATCAGCTTTGGTGACTCCCCTGGGGATGTGACACTGCCCATGAGGCTGGGAAGCACAGGTTCAGTTTCAACTGCTCTCAGTGACATTTTTCATAGCTCAGCTGGTTAAACAAGATGCAACATCCCAAGTAACATGTGGGATTTGCTGCAATGTCTCAGTAGTGGTTCTCAGACAATAGCCACGACATACTTGGTTTAAGCATCCCCTATATGGGCCAAGTTCAGGACATCCACCACACCTACGCTGAACTTCAAAGGGGAGAGATGTAAAGGTGTGGAAGGCATCTTAGGGAGAAGCTAAAAGGTGCTGCAGAAGCAAAATGTTTACACAGATTCAAAGGCAGCCTGCACAAGTTCTTGTAGGAGATCCCCTGGGAGTTACCCTAGGTAGGAAAACCACAATAGTATCAGGAAATTCCCTCCATGGAAAATGGCTGGAAGTGGAGGGGGCAAGTAAGACATGTGCTTCTTCCCACTCCCCCTTCTGCATCCACTGACAGACACTCCAGAGATGGTGCAGAGCTAGACAGGCCTTGTGTCTGCTCCAGCACAGCTCCTCTTATAACTGCAGGGGAATACCGACCCGGGATCCTCAGGCTCTTCTTCCAGGCAAGGATCGCCAGGACACTCAGTCCCCAGTTTTCACAATACTAAATCACCCTGGGGTCATGATGGAGAGCGAATGCCAGAGCCCCTATGCAGGCAGTGCTGGAGAGGCTCTGTGGCAGGGACCAGCTGTGTGCAGCACCAGAGCCACTCCCCACCCCACAGCGCTGCAGCCCCTGGCAAAGACCCCGTCCTGCCCAAGCTCTCACCACTTCTGGGACACAGTGAGCACCCTGACAGGTTATTTATATGCTATAGGTCTCTGGCAGATTGGTGCTGCTCATCCATCCTGGGCCAGCGCTGCATATCTGTGCCAGGTTGGCGCCGCACATTTTAAGCTTTCATTTGTCAGCTTGGATGTAAACTCCTGCCCTGGACAGGGCAGCCTCCCTTAAATGGAGGCCCAAGGCCCAGCCCTTCAGCTCCCTTTTTGAGCCACACTCATGCTCAGGTGTGCCAAGTCATGGAGCTCCCTGCTGAGCCATCACCTTGGGTGCACTGCCCTGCATCAAACAGCTGCCTCAGAGCCACCACCCTTGCTCCATTACACACAGGCAGCTCCTCCGGCCAGAGGAGCACACGCCAAGCATGCCAAGGCAGCCGCAGGGACAGGGGCACAGACATCCCTGCTCACAGAGCCAGAGGGCCGCAGCAGCTCCAGCCCTGCAGACAGTGCACGGTGCCTGACCTGACAGCACACAGCACTATGCTTGCCTGCGGGGAGCAAGCTGCCAAAGCTCGGTGCAGTCTGTAGCTGAGCAAGGGCTTTAAGCACCAGCAAACCCCAGCGCAGAGACAGCAAGGGGTGGTGGTGGGGGTGTCTCCGCATGGCTAGGGTGCCCCTAGGGCATGCTTGTCCCACAGCCAGGATGAGCTGGCAGGGCTGTTCTTGCTGGAGGGGCACAGGGGTGCAAAACGAGCCCAGTGGTCCCTACCTGCACTCGCACCGCTTGTGCTCAGTGAACACCATCTCCACGTAGGGTGCATCCCCATTTGGCTTTATCTTCAGGAGCTGAAAGAGAAGCAAAGGTTACTTCCCATCCAGCGGCAAGAGGGGGCTGGAAGGGCTCCCACGCCACGGCCTCACCACCCCAGCCTCTCTGGTAGATGCATGTCTAACCTGTTCTTCGGGACCTCCAGTAGCAGAGACTCCACCTCTACACACAGGCAGCCACCGGGCACCCAGCAGCTTGGAAGGCTCTGCTAAAGCCACCCCATGTCTTCAGGGCTGTCATTTAAATTCTGCGGTCTTGGGATTTCCCAGCCTTAGAGGAGATTTTTCTCTCTGCTTTTGTGGAGAGCTTTCACTTATTATAACCACTTTGCACATCTCCTTTCTCTGATGGAAATATCCCCCTAGTCATGTTTTCCAGACCATTCCCATTGCTGCTGCCTCCTCCCAGCCCCCTTTCTTGCAGGGCCAAGCCTGGACTCAGTACCACAGTGTCTCCCCAGCCCAAGGGTACAGGATTTGCTCTGCCACATGCCAGTCCACAGCCCAGCGTTCAGATCAGACTTCCAGGGACTCACAGGGCATGTTCATCATTGGTGTGATCCACACTAGCCCTCACAGAAGTGCCCGGCACTGCCACCCCCCACATGGCAGCAGAAACCCTCCCATGGAGGGAGACCTATGCTTGGGGAGTTGCCTCCCATTCACATCAGGTTCTTGTTCCACCTCAGTCAAGATTTTTTTGGAGATTCCCACCCTGTCTTCCAACATGCTTTCAGCCCCCAAGGGACCAAAATCACTGGTGATTTATTGCAGGCACTCTCCAGTCCATCACCCACAGCAAAGCAGAGCTTTCCCCTGCTCCCTGCAGCAGCAGGTTGATCTCTGGCAGCGCAGCACAAGGGCTGTAGCGTGAGGACAACAGCTGCTGGGGGCATGGGGCAGACCTGACTAGCAGCTTGTTTGCAGCAGGGGCTCTCCCACCCCACTTTGCACAGCTCCCACAGTGGGGACTGGTAACGTGGCTGACACAGCCCTTCATGCTCACCATGCCCCCAGCACACATTCACTGTCAGCACTGCACTCCTGACACAGGGGAGCCTCACTTCTTCCTGTGATTCAAGGGCAGCACCTGCTCTGCCCCAGCAGGCAGAAATCACAGGCCACTGGGACACCCCCTGCAGGATAGGGAAGGTCGAGACAGGTGACAGCAGTCAGCAAGACAGATCACGCAGAGAGGAGATGGCAGGGAAGCAGGTGAGGCCAATACCACCAGGCATGACACCTGGCCTCAGAGACAAGCCCGAAGAGCAGGCAGAGGGACCCTCCTGGTTTGGCACACATTTGAGCAGTTCTGAGTCCACCCCCTCCCCTGTCATCCATGCTGCTACGATGTCTGGAGGATGTGAAGCTGCACGTTCACCCTCCCGGTGCTTGGCGAGGAGCCCACCACCTCCCTGGCGCAGCCAGGTCCACACAGCAGCGGTGCTTACCTGCATGGTGACCGTGTTTGTCTCCACGGGGACACAGCGGAGACCCTCATCCCCACAGCAGCCTCCACAGCGCCGCAAGGAGACGCAGGAGGGTCTGAAAATGTACTCCACCTCGTTGGGGAACTCGGTAATGACGTCCACCAGCTGCTCCAGAGGCCGGCACAAACTACGATTCCAGATATCCCGAAAGGTCAAGACTGCAAGCAACAGGGATGGGGGGATATTAGGAGGCTCCCCAGAGAGGCTGAGCCCTCCGACCCGCTGCCGGGGCAGGTGCAAGCAGCCGCGGTGGGGTCCCGCATCCATCACGGGGGCACAGGGATGCAGAGCACTCCCTTGTGCCCCCAGTAAGCCCCTCACCACACTGGTGCGGGGGCTCACACAGCCACCCCATTTCCTCTCGACGGGCTCTGCCTCTACCTGCCCGCCAGCTCCATCTCCTCCTTCTTAGCCACCCCGGGGCTCCCTCTTCTCCCCTGCCCTCCCTCGGCGGGCGCGGAAGTCCAGCCCCAACGCAGCAGACCCCCGTCCGCTCGGGTTCCCCGGCGGGGAGAGCAGCGGTTACAACCAGCAAGAGAATTCCCGGCTAACAGCTTCTCTCTGGCGGGGAAGTGCAAA
>NW_020799101.1:25517286-25556113 GCF_003259725.1 Athene cunicularia | reverse complement strand
CCGTCCCCCCACACCTGTCCACTCACCCCCTGGCCCCCCGCTGCCCCGTGCCTGCCCAGCCAGCCCCTGCCGTCGAGCCCTGGCAGGGGGTCTCCAGCCCCCTCAGGCCCAGGGACAGAATCCCGGTCCTGTCTGCCATGAGGGGTCCCTCCAGCCCGAGGGGGAAGGGGGCACAGTGATTCCCTGGAGCAGGTCTAGGGCCAAACCCTGCTGCCAAGGGTAAACCCAAAGGAGCTACACGGCCTTTTCTGTTCTATTTTTAAGACCCAGCGGCCAGGGAAGCTGGAGCTGTGGGAGGTGGGAAGGGAAGAGATGCCAGCAGGCAACATGATCCCCTGTGGGCTGCAGGTCCCCGGGAAATAACGGGCTCTGTGTCCCTGCCAGGATTCACATTTCTGTCCTCCCGGGAGAGCAGGGTGCCTGCTCCAGGGCTTCCCTGCCCACCTCTGTGTGAGGTCCAGCCCTGCAGCATGAGGACGCCAGTGGCTTGTCCCCAGCCCCGTGGGGTCTGTCCCCAGGGGATGCAGGACACACCAGCCGCCTGCCTGTCCCCAGCCCCACCGGGCCATGCAGGTGGCAGCAGCTGAGGCATCAGCGGGAGCTGCGCTCTGGCTGGAGCTTCCAGGCATTGGTACTGCTGAGTGTGTGAGAAAGCTGCTGGAGTGAGGCCTGGCAAATTAGCAAGGAGATGCTGCAGAGATAAGAGCACAGAAATCCCATCCCCGCCAGGGTGGGGGGCCGGGTGCACTGCAGTTCATCACTCAGCAGCACAGCACAGGGGCTGCTGGGGACTGCTGGGGTGGTGTTTGGTGCCTGTTCATGCTCTCGCCCCTGGCTGGGCAGCAAGCAGCAGGTAACGTACTCACTGCGATGGCTGGAGCATGTCTGTGCTTTCCCTCTGCCACCCTACAGACCCTCCTGGGCAAAGGGACCCCCCTCTCCCCAGGGATGGTTTTGAGATGGGAGGCAAAGGGAGTGTTTCTTCCCACCCAAGAGTCTGGACCAGAAGCCGCCCTGAGCAGCAGCTGCTGCCAACTCACTGGACAGACAGAATCCTGTTATTGCAAAGACCGTGACCACACGGGGCCTCACGCCTGCCCTTGCAGGAAGGTCCCTCGGGGCCACCTCTCAGACACAAGGCCAGCTTCTGGCGCTGGAGCAAAGGGCTCTCCCCCAGGGAGCTGTGTGGCTGGGGAGACCAGCCCTTAATTGCTGAGTGCAATCCTGTTCCTGGTCTGAAGCTATTTCCTCAGAGGCCTTGGGCAGAGTTTACATTCCTGGGATGAGCATCCCCTTTCTAGGCAACACGGAGCAGAGACAGGAGCAGAGAAATAATATTTGGACACTGGTAACCTGTGGCCAGCAACACCCTCCTGCAAATGCGAGAAACATCCAGCTGGCTGTGGCTGTGGCCACTTGCTTTCCCCTCTGCTGCGTCCCTTCCCTGGGGGCTGCCTACCCTTCCTCAGCTGCAGGACAGGGCTGGAGGTTGATGCTATAAGTGCACCAGTGTGTCCTTCACACTGCCTGCCACCAGGCTCTGGGGACCAGAGCTACACACTTTGGGAACAAGGGACAGAGGAAGCTCAAGGGACCGGCCAGGGACATAAGGCAAATAGAAACATTTCCTTAAAGGGCAGATGCCTACCCCGTGGTGAGCACCATGTGGTGGCTGCAGGCTGAGAGCATTGCTTCAAATATGCCACTGCCTGCCTGTGCCACCTCCCTGCCCTGCTCGCAGTGCTGGGGGGGAGGCAAGTGGGGAAGGATGGAGCATCCCTATTGCGGGTGAGCCCTGGCAGCCCAGCAGGGATGGCCAGCCCCGGCACCTGGTGGCAAGCACATCACAGCACAGCCCTGCCAGGGAACAGGCTCACCTCACTTACTCCTGGGTGAGGGGCAAGAGCAGGGGCCCAGGCTGCTGGTGAGCACTGAAGGAGCCCAGCACAGGCAGCTGCTCTCCCCCATGAAACCTCACCCCGTTCACCACAGCCAAGGTCCCTCTATGTCCCCTTTTCCATAAAATGATCCCATTTGAGCATCAAAATCCTACCATGGGCATTTTTTCCCTTCAAAATCCCACCTTCAGCCTCTCAGATGAAAAGAGCCCAACAAAACCTCATTCCTGTATTGCTCTTAAGCCAACTAGCCAGGACCTCCTTGTGTTACCCCCAAAGCCCTTGGAGAACACCCCTGAAATCCTCAGGGCATTACTTTTGTGCTGCTGCTATTTAGGACACCAGAGTCAGTTCAATCAGGGCTGGCGGCTTCTGCCAAGGGAAGTGCCAAACTCCCGGTGCTCCAGTGCCTGGCACAGCCACCCCTCGGGCCGCTGATGCTGCTCCTGCCCAGTGGGTAAGAGTCCCCCCAGCAGCTTACCTACGTCCTGCACTGTGATGGGACTCCCAAGGACAAAGCAGCACAAAAACATAAGGTACTGGGCTCCTTGTGCCCACCCTGCGTCTCAGAAATGCCCGAGTTTCACCCACGGTGTTTTGCTCGGTTGCTTTCCCTGGCCCTGTGATCTGGCTTTTAGACTCTCTCCTAAGCTCCCCTGTCAGTGAGTGCAGAGGACTTGGTTCATAGATAATGCTGAGATAAAACAGCTCAATCTTCTGCAGGTTGTGTCTCTGCAGTGGAGATGGAAGGCAAAAGGCAGAGGGCTGGAGACTGGCTGGTTGGAGCTGCATGTACCTGCATGTCAGAGTGGGAACAGGGATGGGCATGGTCTGGCAGGGGCTTCCCCAGCACCAGCCTCTCCGCACAGGGAAACTCAGGCCTCTCCACCGGGAGATTGCTGCTGATCTCTTCCAGGAAACGCTCTCCAGTGCCCTTGCAGGCAAGCAGGGCTGCACCGGTGGCTCCTGGATGGTCAGTATTGCTCCTCAAGGAAACAACCTGCAGACAACCTGCCTGGGCGCCCTGAAGGACTCCCCAGAGCCGTGCTGCAGCAGCTCCAAGAGATGCCTGAAGCAGCACATCCCTTGTTCCTGGTGGCTGGTTCCCGTGGAGTCAGTGCCTCCTCCCAGCCCAGGTGCACAGGGGGATGTGTTTGCCGGGGGGGAGGTTGACAATAGGGGGAAATGGGCCGTGCCGTGCACCCCGATGGTGGTGGCTCACAGCCCCGGCTGCTGCTGCCCGCGGCAAGCGGAAGCGTCCGGCCTTAGTCAGCCCCGGCCACACGTGGCAGGAACTCTGCTGTTTGTTTTGGTTCCTCAGGAGGGGAGTTCGGCCTCCCCAGGGACCCGTGGCTGAAACCACGGGCACCTGATGGTCAGCCCCGTGACTGGGCAGAGCAGGGTCTGGCCCCCCAATACTGCGCTGCTTGTGGGTTGGTGTCACTGAGGCTGGCCTGGGTCAGACACAAATTTTGGAGGGGAACTGGACAGGCACCAGGGCTACCCAAGAGTGCTCAAAGCAGGAAACCCAGGCAAGGGAACCTGCAGCAACCCTGGCTGCTACTCCCAGTCACAGTTTAAATCCCCCATGGAGGCCAGAGATGACAACACCAAGGAGGAGGTCCCTGACATCACCAGAGCCCAAGCCCCACAAAGCCATGGCTCTGGGCCAGGCAGTGCTCCAGGAACAGGTCAGCGGATGGCAGAGCCGGCACTGCTCAGCTTAAGGTCTTGTCTTCCTAGTTTAATGCTGAGGCTGAGCCCAGGGCAAGGGACAGAGTCTCCTCACCAGGGCAAAGCTGCAGGCAGGAGGCAAAGCGATTCCAGCAGCTGATGGGAGGGTTAATGATGAACAGCCATCTCCTAGCCCAGCCATCAGTCAGCTGTACCCAGGGGGGTGGTGACAGAGAGCACACACAGCCAGGCACGGCACTTGGTGGCCGGCTGACCAGCCAGGCAGCCCTGCACAGCGGGGACTGGCCGGGCCGTGGGTGTTTGCAGGAGAGCACAGCCCTGGAGCAGGGTGAGGCACCGGAGAGCCGAGCTGCAGACCCAAACATACGTGGGTGACTACAGGTAAGTATTTAGTCAGCAGCCTCCGCAGGACATGCAGTTACTGTGCCAAAACAACAGCCCCTTGCAGAGGTGCTGAGAGTCTGGAGCAGGAAACAGAGATGCAGTAGCCACAGCACAGCTCACTCTGCTCTGCCTGAGCTCCTCGTCCGAAGCCCTGGGTGGGAGAGGAGCCCCCAAACCCCTGAAAGCCTGTGGGAATTTCTCTCTGGCAGCTGCAGAGCACTGTGCTTGGGAAAGCCCAAACAGGCTGTGACCAGGACAGACTGGTGCAGCAGCGTGCGTGACGCTCCACCACCAGCAGAGATGAAACACCCCAGGCCCACATGGGACGGGAGGGACAGGCTATGGCAGCCCCAGGAGGGACGGGACTCTCCCAGCAGGAGCGGAGCAGCCCCTCTCCCCAGAGAAGAGAAGGACGTTACTTTTTCACCAGAGAACCCATATTCTGCACGTCTATCATGTTTCATCTTCCCTAGGAAAAGGGCAGTGAGCATTGAACAGAGAGGAGAGGCGCATGGGCATGGATCGCCTGCTGCTCTGCTGCTGCCCCTCGCCTCCCAGCTCTCACTGGCCCAGCCAGCCGGTGGGCAGGGGCTGCCAGGCACTTTTCTCTCCTGCCAAACTGAAACCCGATCCACACCCAACCCAGAGCTTCTGGCTGCTTATCATGTGGATGCAGTTATCCTGCTTTTAGCTGTCATAATATTGACACAAAGCAAAATAATAGTGATGGCGAGACTCTGCCTGGCTCTGGAAGGCAAACAGGCGAGAAGACAGGGAGCAGCAGGCTCTGCTATTGTGCGGGACGGGGCAGCAGGCTGGGCTGCTTCCAAACTCTGTTCCCCGGCATCACGCCTGCTGCTAAGGGGGGGATGTGGGATGCAGGTGGAGGGAAGATGCAGGCGCCGTGGCACGCTCTCCTCATTGAGGAGTGAACGTGTGCAGCGGCAGGGCTTCATCCCAGAGGCTTTCCCAGAACGTGGGTGGAGGAGTGGCTCATCTCTCCCTTTCCCTGAAACCCGGCAGTCGCTGAATAGCTGCCATCACCCGCAGCAGACAATGAGCAAAGCAAGCCCTGGGCCAGCTGCAGCGCTGGGAGTGTGTGAGCAGAGGAACCACGGGGAGCTGGCTGGTGACCAGGAAGCAGCCCAGACTGCTGGTGTCATGGACCCCTTGATGACCACAAAGCGTCCGGGTCGTGCTTTGTCTTGCCCCAAGGGCCTGGCTTCCTGCAGCCGCGCCAGGTTTGCTCAGGGGTATCTCTGAAGCCAGCCTGGAGTGACAGGCCTCTCGGCATCACCTCCTCCCCAACCCAGCCAGCCTGCTGCATGCCCTCTGAGCAGGGACAGAGTCACTGCCAACACCTGCACGGTGCCACCAAGCTTTCTGAGCCGCTCATGACTTTGGTGGCACAAGCAAAGCCAACCCCTTTTCCGGGTATGGAGGCCCAGCACACCATTAGCAATTCTGGGGCCGGCACCTCCCACCCAGCCCTGCACCGTGTCCCTCATCCCTCGCTAGGGCTTGTTTTCCTACATGACATGCAGCAACTTCCCACACTTCCCTCACCTCTTCCTGACCAGCCTGGCCTTTGAACCAGCTGCCTCCAGCTGCCTGCATCCCGAGAGGAGACCTGGGGAACCGCCACAAATGAACAAGCCAACGAGTGAGGTTCCACATCCAGGCGAGGCATTTGGACACCAGCTTCCCATGCCTCTCCCAGGGGCCAGGAAGGGCGAGGGGCACTCCAGCCTGGCCTGTTTCCACAACGAGCTCTAGAAAAACCCTCCTGCTTCCCAGCCTTGGTCTCTATTTTTAAGGCTCCAAAAAGGAAAGGGGTGCCAATGGCAAGCTTGCTGGCAGGGGACGGTCCCTGGGCTGAATTCAGAACCGCCTACTCATTTCCCGTAGGGATCACGGACTGCGTTGGCACTGCAAGGGTCTGGCTATGGGCTCGGCCTGCCCGCAGGTGCTGCGCTGACGCGAGGATGAGCCAGCAGCCATTTTCCAGGCAGAGACAAGCACACGTACATGCTGGCTGCTGAGCAAGGAGCTGCATCAAATCCTTCACTAACCTGAGACACTGAATTCATGCTGTGACTCCCCATAGCAAGCCCTGCATTTGCTCTTGGCCACCCAGGCGGTTATGGCAGCCACACTTTCCTGAAGATGATCAGTTTAGGGGACAGTTGTTACCAGGGTCATCAGTGAAGACCAGCAGAGCACATGCCCTGGTACCTGCAGCGTCAGCCATGAATTTCAAGCATGCTAAAACTGCCGATGACTCAGGCAACGTGTGCGTGCGCCTCCAGACCCACAGAGCTGAGCCTTCCAGCTATTCATGTACCTGCTTTTGATCACCGGCTGTTTGTTTGAGGTTTTTTGTCTTCTTTCCCTGGAAACTCAAGTTTTAAACATGCATTCAGCACTCGATTCAGCCCATCATTTCCATCCCCTTCACTTACTAAGTGACCTACTTTCTCCCCTGTAGCATACAGAAAACACTGGTTTAGGCTCCCTTAACCCTTCAGCAGATTCACTCTTGCCCCCTTACAGCCCTCCTTCCACATCTGTGGCTGTAAGAGCTTTGGGCTTGTGTCGCCCCCTTCATTTTTGTCTCAGGCCTTGGAGTATGGACTTTCTGAAAAGCCATCACATCACACCAGAGATACCTCTGGTGCATCTCTCTCCTTAGACTGTGCTTTGTGTTCCCCCTACTCTTGCACACTAGTGCTCAGTGAGTGGCTCAGGCATTCAGCAATGACCCTGCACTGCTTTTTCCCACATCTCCTATCCAGACTTCTGTGCTGACAGCCTGCCCTGTTCCTGCTGGCTCCTTCCCTTTGCCTGTGCTGAGCATGAGCAGCTCACTCTGCTCACCCGGGTGTTGCAGACGAGTCCAATTACCAGAGTTCAGCAAACTCTGATTCCCCTCCCTGGCATTTCATCCAGCCCACTTATCCGCTGAGAGTTTCTAATCCAAACAGCCTCCCAGCACACGATGTTCCAGTGCTCCCAGGCTCTACCCAGCCTGTCCTGGCTTCTCCTTCCTCACACAAGCACTTGAGGGATGACATTCAGCCCCCAGGGATGCAGAATTCACTGTGTGGAGGGGAAACAGTGTCTCCAGCAGCCAGCCCTGACGGCACAGAGCAGGACACCGTCCTGGGCAGGCTGGCAGTTCTCTGAGTAGATGAGCCAGATTTTAGCTCCTCTGCAGGCCCAGGATACGTGCTGCCTTGCTCGGCCAGCCAGCTCATACCCTGCTCAGCTCTTTTGCCCACAGCAGCAGCACTGCCTGAAGTTGTGTCAGCCTCCTCGCCTGCTCACGCACCAGCTGGGAAGTTGCAGCAGCCAACCCTGCCCCAGGTGACCTGGATACCCAGGAAGGGAAGGGGAAGGGAAGGAGGGTCTGCTGTGCAGGAGGCAGCTGCCTGTGACCACAGCAGGATAGCGAGGTCCTGCTCTGTAAACACCTGGCAGCTGTGGACCACCAGGTGAGTGTCCTTCCAGCTGCCCGGAGATGCCCCCCACACACACGCACCCCTCACCACATTGCTTCTGCCACTGCAGTCAGCAAGGCAGTGAGATTTTAGCCAAGTACAGTAGGACACCAACATGCTCCTTTCCAACTGCTTTCCCCACATGCCCCACGCTCCCTGCACTGCCCTCACTGCCAGTCCTCTTTCCCACTCCCTCCTTTTCAGTTTTTCTGGGCACTCCTTGCCTAACTCACTGGGTCCTGGTGGCAGCTGCTGGCTAATGACAACCAGATGTCTTATAGCCACAGTCCCTCCAAGCAGCCAGAGCCTGGGGTTTCCCTTTCAGCCTTTCAGAGAGACGCAGGTTCTAGCTCAGGTCAGCTGCATGGGGCTAGTTGCTCCCGAAATCCCCATTCAGAGGCTTTCATTCATGAAATGCAAAGCAGGAGAGCAAGCACAGGACTCTGCCCCTCAAGGGACACCAGACTGCTGGCTGTCTTTGGCCGGCTGTGACAGCAGTGCCGGGCACAAAATGCTGTGGGGAACAGGGCAGGAACAGCACAAGTAGGGAAAGCCTCTGCAGCCTGGCAAGGCACTGAGAAGAAACTGTCCCGCAATAGTTGCTGGGACTGGAGCAGGGAATGTAAACATCCCAGCATCCACAAGGAGGTCATAACCTCAGAGTCCAGTTTCCCTTCCTCTCCTCCCTCCTGCCTAATCTCCAAGAGCTGCTCTATTTACTAGTGAGATAAGTAAACAAAAAAAGGAAAGCTCCAAAGTAATTTTTTTTTTTGGCCAATTCACTGCCTGTCCCTGTCCCAGGGTGCACGCGTGGGAGCGGTCTCAGGGGGCACACCATAGCACCAGCACGCATCAACGCATGGGCACAGCTAGCAGCAGATGCAGGCAGCTGATGGGCACTGGCAGCCCTCCCCTGCCTTGCCCACAACATAGCTGTGTGGAAGGGCAGAAGGGGGAACTGTGTTACCTTGCACAAACATGCAGCTGGATGGGCCTGGCATAGCCCTGCCTCAAATTTCTTTAAATGGAAGAAAACAGACCTCTCAAGCTAGGGAGAAGGGGTAGAGAAGGCAGTGGGGGACAAGAACGTGCCTGGTCAGCACAGCAGGGACCAGCGCAGCCAAGCCAACAGCAGGGGAAACCCTGTTATCCTCTAGTGACTCTCTTCAGGGGAAAAGGACGAGAAAAGCTCACAGAGAAGGGAAACTCTGACTTCCAGACCGGGCAGCAGCACCCTCCAAGCACATCCAGGCAAACCCAGATGTGTGGCGTTTTGCCAGGTATTCGAGGGATGCAGCAAGCTTCCTTCCCAAGGCTGGGAATTGCTCTGGCTTCCAGGCATGCAGGGGCACTTGGGAAAGCAGCAGGTAAAGAGAGGGGTCAAAGGACTCTCAGCCCAGCCCAGACTTTGGGTGAGAAATCACCTGTGATACATCCTCAACACCCAGTGCACAAACTGTTGGTATCTTGCTAAGGACCCAACAGTCCCTGAACGGCAGCCGGCTGTAGTGCAAGTCCTAAGAGAATCAGACAAGCACAAAAAAGATGTGATTAGCACCCAAGGCCCTACAGGCCCCTGCAGGAAGCACCCACTGAAAGCTTCCAGCATAAAACCAGTTTGCTTTGGTTTCCTAATCTAAAACAATAGGACACCGAGCAGAGCCACAGAATGAAGCAGTGCCGCAATGAGAATTACACCGTGGCTCCTGCCTGCTCCCTGGACACATTGATCCAGGAACTAGACACAAAGGAGCTACATTCCTGCCTTATCCAGGGCTGGTTCTGGCTCTGCCAGCAAGAACAATTGGACTGCCAGGAATTGTGCCTTTCCCACCCCATTTGCTTTGGCTCTTTGCATCTAGAACACGGCACCGTCCAAAGTAAATGCCTGCATATGGGCTCTCCCTGCTGCTTAGCACAGACCCGGCTCCCTCCCTCCTGCCCTGCAGCGCAGACGCTGTGATAAGAGACAGGAGCAAGGGGGGGAGCTGTGGGAGAGCAGTGGTGGGGGCGCCTGGAGACCGTCGGGGGAGCTGGGAGCCTCGCTAGCAGCTGCCGGCGGGCCTGGGTTCCTGCCGCACCGCAGCCCTTCGCAGCCTGCTGGGCTTATCGGTGTCATTGAGTGAGGAGTTACCCGCGTCAGCGGTGTCAGGCCCGGCGCTGACCATTCCGGCAGCAGGTGGTTTCCTCTTTCACTAAACTCACTGCTTACGGTCTTATGTAAGTTTTGAGTCCGTGTTGTGACCAAGTGATTCATACTATAGAAACCCCAGTGGACCAAAGTGCTTCGCAAGTGCCTTTCTGCTCACATCTCAGTACTTTTCCTCAGTGTCGCGTTATTAGTGCCAGAGCCAGGCTCTGACCGTAGGGCTGCTGTGGAGTGGGCGTGTTGCTTTGACGCTTGCATGGGTTTGCTCTGGGCAGCAATAACCAAGGCCCTCCTGTCTTTCAGGGGAGCTCATGGATCTGATCCGGACAGAGGGCCAGAGGATGACAGCAGCCCAGCCATCTGAGACAACTGTGGGCAACATGGTGCGGCGAGTGCTGAAGGTCATTCGGGAAGAGTATGGCAGGTGAAGTGCCCCTCTCTTGCTGCCTGTATCCCTCCTAAGAGCCTTGAGCAGCCTTCCCACACAGTGTGTTCTGCTGCCTCTCTGAGACCCCTTTAGTTTCCATCACCCCCTTTTTACCTCTCCTCTAGAAGGATTCAGCAAGTGTAACATCAAATGAAACCTGTCATTTTCAGATAGCTGATGACATTTCCTCTAGTGAAACTCTACATGACGTATGTGTTGTGGGTGCGTGAAAACAGTCTGTGCCCTGACCTCGGGCTGTTCTCTCCTTGTGTTCCCAGGAGGGACCGTCCTACTGGAGCAGTAGCCTTGAGCCTGCCTCTCATCTGTGGGCTGCAGCATTAGCACACAATTTAGGAAGGCAGTTCCCAGCAGAGCTTCGAGTGTCTTTCTGACAGACAACTAGGGAAGCTCTGTGGTGTGGTATGCCTCCTGCGTGTGGTTTTCCTTCCTCTCTGTTCTCATGCAGGTGTGCTGTGGGGATGGTACTCAGCCTGGCTGTGCCCCTGCACTCTCTCCTAAGGCTGAAGGGCTGCTTCTCTCTGCAGGCTTCATGGGCGCAGCGAGGAGAGCGACCAGCAAGAATCCCTGCACAAACTCCTGACTTCTGGAGGACTGAGCGAGGATTTCAGCACTCCTTATCCTCCCCTCAGAGCAAACGTTATTGAAGCTATTAACGAGCTGCTAATAGAGTTAGGTATGGATGGGTCTGAACTGCCCCATGAGTGCAGCTGCTTATGGGATGGGACAGATGCTTCCTTTTCCTCTTAGGGATGTGAAAGAAAACAGGGATCTGGGAGGCTTAATCTGAAGGAACTAAGGAACTGAAGTTCTGCTGCTCCCAGTAAGTCCTCTTTGGCTTACAGGGAGCTGGGTGGAATGAGGGGGCTATCTTAGTCTTCTGGAAAGTCTTGAGCCGAGTCCTCTGGAGAAGAGTATCAAAAATGTGCCACGGTTGGACTTAATCCCTATGCACATATAACCTGCCCCTTGTCACAAAGCGCTGTGATACATGTTCCTTTTTCTGCAGTCTTGTGACAGATCAGGCACCTGACTCTTCTTCTGAGGCCCAGGTTGCCCTGCTTCTCCTTTCCACGTGGTTCTAAGTGCTGCTGAACTGTGAAACCATTGAATTTCTGTCACTAGTTGTTGTTTGGGCATGATGGTCATCTGGAGTAGTGCTGACACAATCCACTCCTCTCATGATGGAATTTTCAATACAGCTATGCCTACGAATAGCTGGGGAGCACAGGGCCAGCTTCTTGGTCCCTCTCCACTGGTAAGAATGGGGAGAAAAGCTGCTCCTGCCTTACCAGTGCTCATAGCATTGCTTTAGTAAAAAACGATCTTGCTGGAGGACAGCCCTAGCAGCACCAATGTTGCTTTGTCTGGCAGCTTTTCCACCCATGGCTTCCTTCTGTTACAGAGGGCACCACTGATAACATTGCCATGCAGGCGCTGGAGCACATCCACTCCAATGAGGTGATCATGACCATTGGCTACTCGCGCACCGTTGAGGCCTTCCTGAAGGAAGCTGCCCGCAAGCGGAAGTTCCAGGTCATCGTGGCGGAGTGTGCACCGTTCTGCCAGGTGAGGCCGGGGCTGGCTGCCTTCTCCAGGCGCCGCACCATCCCGCGTGTTCTTACCAAACTCTCGTCTCTGGCGGCAAGCTGAACATACTGGAAATTCCTCTGCAGTGCAGAGACTGAAGACAGCTCATTATCCTACCTGACGTCCTTCAGTCAGAGGGCTGTATTTGTGCTCCATCATTTGGTATTTTTGTGGTTCAGACAAAAATTGAGTGCTAATATCTCTACAGATGCATTGCAGGATGTGTGTCCCAGGGGACCAATTGGATTCTTCCTCTTTTTAGGGTCATGAAATGGCTGTCCGACTATCTAAAGAGAACATTGAAACTACTGTCATGAGTGATGCAGCTATTTTTGCTGTCATGTCTCGAGTCAACAAGGTAAGGAGGGCTCTGCTGTAGGAGGGAGTTCATGGCAATTTGGAGCTTAGGCCTCCTAAACCAGCTGCAGGTCTGGGCAGTGATGGATGCGTTTCTTCACTGAAGACTCAAAATTGTAATAGTCCCTATTTACATCTAGGGTGAAGATTCAGTGTGGAACCCCAAGGTTCTGCAATACAGTGACTAACTGCACGGTGATAGGTTTTTTCCTGCCTTAGTGGCTAACAGGCAGAACAGTTACAAAAAACCAATACAGCAAAGCCTCATGTGATTAACTTCATGATTTTTAAAGATGATGGAAAAAAACCCAGCATTTCCAAAGGGGAGAAACAACCCTTGTGTGGAACACAAGATGGGTGGTGAAGGGAATCGTCAAGGTGTGTCTTCAAACAGACCTGTTATGTACTTATGTAGAGATGACGACTTGGCACCCCAAACTAAGAGAAAAAAAAAAAATCCAGCCACACCACTTTTTACCTATGTATTTTAAGCTGCTTTACATTATTCCCTTTTTACAGCAAGGGAATTGTTGCAGCCAGCAGTGTAGTTACTTGTACAAAGCTTACTTTGCAGGCTCGTAGAACAACAGGGAACACAGCCCAGTTTCTGTTTGGTGTTCCCTCCAGCAGAATATACATTTGTCCTCTGAAGTTCTCTGTGCTGGCCTTGCCATGCTGGAGTCATGCTCTTGTTAGAGAGGAACATCTCAGTGCAGAACCAATGCCAGATGAAACAGATCAGGCATCCAGCTGCCCTATAACTCGAGCCTTGCTCTGACAAACTCCTCCAGCTCATCTGGCAGGGTCCGAACCAGGAAGTGTTCCTTCCCCAGTTTGCTGTGGGACATGCCATCTAATGCTGATTTGCCTTTTAAGGTCATCATTGGTACCAAGACAATCCTGGCCAATGGCGCCCTGATTGCTGTGAGTGGGACTCACACTCTGGCACTGGCAGCTAAACACCACTCCACCCCGCTCATTGTCTGTGCCCCCATGTTCAAGCTTTCACCGCAGGTAAGTACAGCAGTGCTTCAGGACTGCACCTGCCCTACATATAGATGGGGGGTGACTTTAAGCTTGGGGTGGAGAGCACCCCCTTGCCCAGGGTGAGGTTGGTAAATGAGCCATCTCCCCCATCTAGCGCTGTTACTTCAGATAGGAGATCCGTGCACCGATGGCAGGCCTCAGGGTCTCCTTGAAGCACCCTCCTCTGCCACGTGTGCTGAGTAAGCAGTGCACTGGGCATAAGGATGTAGACAATTGCCTACTAGAGACTGACATCACCATACTGATTTTTCTTCAGCCACAGCAGATTTCAACTTAATCTTTAGTGTTGCAAGACCCTGTGTACTGACAGAAGAAGTAGATGGAGATACGCTAAACTGTTTCTTACACTCAGTACTTTTTCAGTATTGTCAAATGGAGTTGCAGACTGAGGAAGTCACTTCTTTGCTCCAGTTCTCTAGGCTTTGCAAAAGGACAGCCAGGACATAGGTGGCTCTAAAAGCTCTGAGAAGAAAACCTGTCACCTGTAGATGTTGCAGAGGTTCTAGGCACAAGCACTATTAAACAAATGTACTGTCATGCAGCAAGTCGTCTTCCTCTGCTTTAGTTCCTTACAGCACCCAGGATCTGTTTTCACTGGGATAACGAGGCAATCTCTTTTTTTCTGACGCTCCTGTACTCTTTCTCATTCAGTTCCCCAATGAGGAAGATTCATTCCACAAGTTTGTGTCACCACAGGAAGTGCTGCCATTCACAGAAGGTACTGGTTCTTCTTTATACAGGCTGGTCAAGTTCATTCAGGCTATAATATATTTTTTTTAAATAGTTCACAAAATTTAAACACAAGACTGTCCTGTAACCAATACAGAAAATACTATCCTGTTTTCTTAAACAGAAAGAAGTGCTGTGAAACATCCTATTTTATATGTAACGTATTACAGAATGTACCGAGAAAGGATTTCCTTTGAACACCATCTTTGCACTTTTGCTTCTACTCTGAAATAGTCAGTGTTTTATTGTAGGATTGTGATAATGGTGCCAGGCAGGTGGCAGTTTCCTGTGGGACAGAGCAGATGCCTGACAGGCGAGGGCAGCTCCCTTTCCTTCCTACAACTCATGTTAACTTCTTGAAACTGCGTTATGTGATCTGCTTGTTGAAATGCAGTATCTCTGCAATGGGTTTCCCACACAAGCACCATCTTTAGAAAGGCATCAGCTCCCAAGCCCCCTTTCAGGTAGCGAAGTCTCTTTGAAAGCCTCATTTCTATATGACAAAGACTTTTGAAATGAAGAGAACAGGTTTTTTGTTTTGGCCTTCTGAGCTTTTCTTTAAATAATAACTTTGGCAGCTCCAGGATTCTTGTATTATAATTACATGCTGGCAGGTTTTCTGGCAATCAGTAAATCTGTACTGGGGGGATCTGGGTTTTTTTTTTCAGTAAAAACTACCAGAAGAGTGCTGCCATTCATCCAAGATTGCTGTATACCTGTAATTCAATGACATCAGCAAGTAATTTGCAAAGTATTCAGGATGTTCCACTACTGACTTCAGGGTGGCATGTGTATTGCCAGTTTCTTCAGGGGCTTGGGAAGATGTGCAGAAGACTATATGTACTTTGAGTTGCCTTGTCTAATATTGCTGCTATTCACTTTACAGGGGAGATCCTGGCAAAGATCAACGTTCATTGCCCAGTGTTTGACTACGTCCCTCCAGAGCTCATTACTCTCTTCATTTCCAACATCGGGGGTAACGCGCCTTCCTACATCTACCGCCTCATGAGTGAGCTTTACCACCCAGATGACTATGAACTCTAATGCCATGAAGCACGTCACTCTGGACTTTTCCTGTCTTTCTCTTTAAAAAGATATGACAGCTAATTAAAGTGTGTGTTGGAAAGATGGGTTGCTGTGGGGAATCGGTGGGGGATTTGTTCAGCAATGTCCTTCCTACCCAAAAGCAGGAGATGGCAGAGCTCTTTTAGACCTTCTCATCCCTTTGCTGGAAGCCACATGGAGCTGCTAAGCCACTGCAGTGCTAGGGCCTGCCTGAATAATAGGCCCTGAAACAAAGTTGACCTCTAAATGAACCTCACAACCAAACATTATCCATTATTAATATCTGCTAATTAGCAAAATCTGTATTACCATTAGTGTTTATTAATTAGTATCTGGTCGTTAACAAAATATCTATGCTCACTAGTGAAAGATGTAGCTTAGGCAAAATGTAGTCAGTAGTGAGGATGAAATGTCATGAGAATGTGTATCCACCTTCCCTTGTTTAACCTTGTTGAAGGCTGAGAACCCAAGTGTTTGGCCTTGATAGAAACTCCCTTGGTTCTCCCCCCGAGCCCTGGCCAGGCTTTGGGTGGAATCCAACAGGAGGATGAAACCAGATGTTTCTGCTCAAAGAAAGGTGCAAGTCATTCTGACGTGCTGATTTTTGGTATATAAGGCTGGACTCTCTTGCTGCTGACTTTGGAAGCCTCACCTACAGGTGGACACATCACGTAGGACTTCCCACTTGCCGGGACAGGCTCTCCAAATCCTCGCTGCAACCGGGGCTCCCCAGCGACTGCGGGTCTGGGTGTTGGTAACGTGTGCAGGTGGTGAGGGATCTTTCTTAATCACTATTCTCCCCATCGTGTAGTAATGGTTAGGTGCATTACCTTGCTTGTTCTTATTTTCTATAATTAAGTGTACTATTCTGTATTTTTCTTATTGCTTATTTTCTGTATCACTTGGTTACATCCTTTAATTATTAACGGTAAAATAAGCCTACCCTTTTCACTCTGGTCTCTTGAGTTTAACTGGCACCCTTGATTAGCAGAACACCCACTTTGATTCTGAAACAGCAATGCATACATGTAACTGTCTGGGGCAGCTAAGCTGTTACTTCCATGTACGCTGCAATAAAGGCTGTTTACTGTGGATACACTGTTAAGCATGTTTCCCACACACAGTTATTTTGTTTCTTTAACTAGCAGGAGTTTTACCAATGTAGTGAGTTGCCTGCACCTATGACGCACTAGTGAGCTTTAAGGTATGCTTTCACATATGAATATGATAGGAATCCATTGGCAATTGTCTTCAGTGAATTTTTTTGGTAGAATTTTCTCACAATTTTTGTTGAGTTGCTGAAATACAAACTAGCTCTTTGTACAGTGCTAGAACGGAAATTCCATTTTTGATGAAAGGCAGACCTTCAGAAGTCCCATCAGCTAGCTTGTCCACGTCTCTGTCAGAAGGCAGAGCTCAAGCTCTTGCTTTGCTTATTGTAATCTGAGGGTGTTTTCTGTGCTGAGTGACTGATTATTCTTCCTGGGTAGATGTCTCATTTGGAAAGTTCCTGATTTTTGTGAGGGGCAGTGTGAAACATCTTAAAAATCTGACTCTTGCAGGTCAGTCAGATCACCTTTCCTTGGTTCCTTTTATCAATGTATGGCAATACACTACACCACAGTTAAAGCATCAATGAAAGTAGTTTCTGCTCCTCGTTTTGCTTTTGATTCAGCAGATGTCAGTATCTCTGATATGGTTTTAAGTTTAAGCTGACACCATCTTTTACTGTTCTGAAATAAACTCTACCTTAGACTGAGACACAAAATAGAACCGGACCATGTAAAAAAAGTTCACCTATTACAAAAAATGCTGTGGGCTCTAGTTATTTCTGTGGGGGTACGTTTCTGTACCCTGAGAACATGGGTCTATCCTAGGATTTAGAAATCTCTCAAGAATGCAAACTGCAGGGAGCTGGAGAATACAGCCAGGTGTGTCATCCATTGTCTAGTTAAATAAAAAGAATGGGTTTTGATCCTAAGTTGACCTATATATACTATGAAGCTGGTCAGTCCTCATTCCAACCACTGCCATAAGCCCAAGGAAAGGGTTTAGTGTAATTTTATTAATAAATACCTCCTCATTTTTCAAAGCACTACAAAATACATTAACATAAATAGATCTATTATGCAGAATAATGCTCTGCTTGCAGAGAAAAAGCACTTTAGTAACTGTGAGTGCCTACAACTTCTTGCCTCCGATGGTCAAGCACTGACAGAAGGCCCAGGCTTGCAATGTAATTCCTTGATGTTGAAGACACTTCAGGCTGCAAGGATGGGCTCCTGCCATGTTCTCCTGGCCGGTCTCTGCTTCTCAGGTCAGTACTGGGAGCAGAACTGCAGTGACTGCACTGGCTCAGAGACTCTGCTCCATGCAGGGTGTTGTCTTAACAACAGGGGGACCTGGATCATACCAGCACTTCTAGTCCAAGTTGCAACTTAGTTTTAACTTTTTTTGATTAGGGTCTTTTTTTGCCAAATAGGTGCCATGCTCGTGCCATCTTCCGCAGTCTAGCCAAATTAGGTTTAGGCTGAAGAGAGAAAAATTAAGAAGCGCTACATCATAGCTAAGTAAATGAGCTTCAATGCCTCCATACTCTGCCCTAATACAGTCATTCCCAGGTTTTTTTGATATCTAATTCAAAGTCCCACCTGACTTTCAACAGAATCCAATTTCATAACTTAATATAGCACAGTAATAGCAAAAGGGAAGGAGTAATGATTTTTTTTAAAATTTAAATGTTGCTATTTCTTTGCTTTTTTCCCTCCCATTTTCTAGCATCTTAAACTTCAGGGAAGGAGGCGTTTGTTTAATTAGCATCTTTGCCCCTAGCAGAATATCAGAATTTACATGTTTTCCAAGTTTCACACTTAAAAACTACAAACACTTTATATTATATGCTTAACTTTAAGGACTAGTGGATACCATTCAAGTCAATGTGACCATTCAAATGACATATGGCAAGATCTTTGATAAAGTGTTTGCAGGACAAAGGTTTAACGTTCTGAAGTTTTATTTTATTGGTAACCGCTATGTAAAAATTCAAGTAAGATACAGCCAGTGGTGATGGTTTCAAACTGGCCCATTCTAATTCTAACACACACGTACATGAAATGCCTCTGACACTCCAGAGTGAATTCCCAGAGGCATGTCTGTGTCCCATACAGTACCTGCTTTTCCTGCTGTAGATGGTCTATGTCTGCAAGAGGCATCATGGAAGGTCTTCCATGAGCACACTGGAAGGGCAGCTGACAAGATGACAAAGCTTCAATAAGTCTGCAGCTTTCCTCCAAAGTCAAATGCTCATTAAACTTAATAGCTCCTGAAAAAAAAAAAAAAGATACAAGCTCTTGTACATGCTGCCAAAAAGAATTCAAACCACTCAGCAGACTTCCCTCCACAGCTGTAGTTTTCACAGAAAACAAGGCAGCTCACAAAGATTAGCTGGGAGGCTGCAAAGGTAACCCAAAGGCTCCAGTATGGCAGATTTAGGGCTTAGCTCAGTTAACCAAGCTGCTACATAAGGATCAGCTTTCCATGGCCTAAACTTTCACCTCTACCATCTGGTGAATGGTAAGATTATTAGTTTATGGCTTTTCAGATGACATTGCAAGAGGCAAATGGACTTTTTTTTGCTTTTATTGTGTGTGTGTATGTTACAGCTGAAGATGCAACCAGTTCACAAATCAAGAAGTATTAAACCAAGATGACAGCTAGTATTAGTTTCATAGGTTTTATGAGTGCTATGTGCCTGTCACTGACAGGCATCAGTTCCAAGACCACATGCTAGGCCTGCCACTAAGTCCTTTCTCACAAATGAGCACTTAATGGCATCCAGAGGAAATCCAAGCAGAACATTAGGGAGTCACTTCAGAGGTGTTTGCAATCTTTAGTCTTCACAGATGCACAAGACCATGTGCAATCTGCCTTTCAGCCATAGGACTTTTTTAGATATAAAAAAATATATATAATCTGCCATTTGTAGAATGCAGTGACACGCTGAAAATAGATGCTTTTGGTTCACATTTACCTTTTCAGCGTAATCTTGCCAATAATGTACATGGGAGAGGAACTGCCACAAGAGGGTAGAGCTGCTGTAGTCTACACCTGTAAAGTCTGCTCATTTCCAGGTGCTGGAAAGCCATAGTCCCTTAGAAGATGTAAATTCTTACTGCACTCCTTCCAAAGATACTTGAAAGGTCACAGGCACACTTAAACTATCACTTTTGATACTTATATGAAATAAATGCTTTTTGGGAAGACTAAGTCGTCTTTCCTGCTTGCTTTCAAGCAGATTCCAGTACCTCCTCTTGTTCTTTCACAGAGCTGTTATTTGAATGGTTTAGAGCTCACATGGATGAGTGCATCTCAGAATTGTATTTTACCTGTGTTTCTTGTGAGGGTTGGAAAGTATGTTAGGCCCATACATGAATAAATCAGAGCAGTTTGCTTGACCCTCACAGTGGTGTCCATGAAGAACATTATCTCATCTCTATGAAACACAGTCTGTAATCCTGGAATTCCTGCAAACACATTCTGAACTCTGAATTCAAACACACTGCCCCAGGGAGGATGTTGTATAGACAGAAAGGTTAAAAAAAAAAAAAAAAGCAAAGCACAGTTTCCCTACCATGACAGGCCTGGGAAGCTAACACCTTCAGAAACGTCAGAGGCAGTGTCCCTCGTGCTCCTCCTCCTGTGGTCTGCACTAGCTAAAAGTAGTAAGTGAACATCATCTTACTTTCCATTTAATATGAGAAAAAGAAAGAACTGTAACACAAAGGAAACTAAAAATGAGGAAAATCTAGTGGATTATCTAGTCCACCTCTCTCATTTGAGGTTTAACACACTTACTCATGCAGTAAGCTTTGCATTATTCGAGTCAACTTTAGAAGCAGACAGCAACTCACCTCAACTTGTTCTTGAATAAGCTCCTGGAAAGAAAGAGGTAGTATCATCAGTTGCAATTTCTCCCTTTCATTACCCAACCCTGCTTTGTCCACATCTGTCTGTGATTTACTGTGTAACTGCCAGAACCAGGAAAAATTATGCTGTTGCCAGTACACTGACCACAGTGTGGAAGAACTAGGTACAAGTCCTGACCTCTCACAAACATCTTATCAGACTTTAGACTAATCACTTGGTTTCTCTCTGCATCAGTTTCCTATCTGTATAACGGGTATAATGGAACTCTTATACCTCAGAGTGCAATAAATGTGTGTTATCTTTGAACAGCTGCCCTTTCTTCTTTGGATAATAGTCCATGTGGATTTAATTTCCAATGTCTAAAATGTAATGAATTCATAATCAAACGTGAATAGGTGCTACTAGTCCTAATTAAAGTAAAAAGGACTGCAGAGTACATCTGCCAAAATGCTCATGAGATCTTGAGTGTCAGCTAAGAATGAGGCACAGACCTGATCTCCTCCTCTGCCACTTTTAGTGCTCTTGGCTCCAAAATCACACCAGGAAAGTGCAGTTTGAGTTATTCCCGATTATAGCAAGGTTGGAAAAGAAAATTTTATCCCATAAATCACCTTCTCTATTTCTTCTTTTCGTATTAAAAGAGATGTAGAGCAAGACCGGACTGATTCACAATGACTCAGCCTAGTGGCTGAATATGGTACTCCAGAATCAATTTTTAAGGAGTCCTTGAAGCAGTTATGATTGTGGAGAACTGCTTACAATGGAAACTGCAAGTAATCAGTTCAACAATTTCTTCCTCAAACTGCAGAACATCTGGAAGAGCAGCTTTTAGAAAGCTGCACTGTCCACGTAGAGATTTAATGAAAACAACTTTAAATCCTAACAACTATTTCTGTATCAGAATTATTAATAATTTTACTGTTCATTCAAGCATTCATGAGCAATAAACTGTTGAAATATCTGTACTATAGACTATTTTTCTTAGCTTCTCTGCTAGTCCAAGTCTGAAACAGTTTCCTATCATTTCTGTTATAGTTCAGGGATTTCAGTTGTGGGACTATTTAGCTACTAAAAGTGATGGCATCCACATTTGCCAAGGGACTTCACTGTCTCCCTCATAACAAAGATACTCTAATACTCTGGGCCATTAACACCAAACAAGACCCAGTATCACAATTTCACACATATTCACAGCTGACCTCCACAATGCTTTTAGTGACAGGTTGTCTTTTCCGTCGTAATTCATTGGCTTCTCTTTCTATAAAACACAGTGGCACTTTCCTCACTCGAATCAAGGAGCTGCTGGTCTCAGGAAATGATAATTCAAGACCCAAGTCCTCCAAATTTTTGTAGCAGCATCTGAGGAAAAAAATACTAGAAATAAGACATCAACCACAGTAGCTATGTCTCCAGAGCATATGTAAATATTTCTGTAGTCCCCACAGTACGTTTCTTCCTGCAACAGTTTCCAATCTCAAAATCCATGCAGCATGACATTCCAAGTAATTTTGCCCTTTCAGCCTACATTCAGCCATATTTTTTCACTCCAATCAACTGTGCATATTTAATGTTCCTCAACCATAAGATCTAAGAGTTCCTGTATAATGTGGATTTATAAATCTACCTTCTCTAAAGATGCACGAGGCATTTTGTTCAACACACAAACACTCCAAATATTGAAATTATGAAGCATAAAGACACTTCATTAGTCTAACCTAAAAAACTGTGATTTCAATTGACACATAATAGCAAATACTTACAATGGAAAAAATATTGTAAGAAATGAACATTGGTTTAATAAACTTTAAAGCCCCTTAAGCAAAGGGAAACCAGGAAAGAACATCCTCTAGTTAATTTGACATGTCACCCTGTGGATGGAAAAATACACACAAAAATGGTACTTCACAGTCAGATGAGAACTTGTCTTCAAAATGAAAAATGTAGCGATAGTTTATTTTATTAACTCAGGGAAAATTCATTTAAGACAAAGGCAGTGAAGGTCAATTTTAGAACATATTATTTGAACAAAAAATAAGCTAATCTAAATTTACTAAAATCAATCACAAGAATATAATTATTAGTCTCCATATGAAGATGACCTCTGAAATTCACAAAAAAATGAAGACATGTATAGCCTTCATCAAAAGCAGAGAAAGAAAAAGCCCACTGTGGTGAACTGACAGAATCCAAGCAGCTATTGAGGTCACTGAGGCCTTTTTTTTTTTAAGGGGGTAAAAAAAGACGGAAGTTCAAGAGAGTCAACAGAACAATGCATTACTACAATGCTTAATAGACAAATAACAGAATCAAAGCTGCAGGTGAACCAGAGGTCCAACTAAATAGCAAGCACAGCTGAATGGAAAGATCTTTTAGGGAAGTTAATTTATTTCATTACATCAAATTTTACCACAGTCATACTCTGCCAGCAACAACAGAATTTACATTTTTACATAGTACTTTTAAATAATAATTTTTAAATAAGCAGAGTCTCACAGAATGATTGTAAAGAGATGAACTGACCATAAATACTGATAAATTAAAGAGCAACACAGTAAAAGCACCAGTAAGGCAGCACCAGTATATGCCAGCACCAGTAAGCTTTTACAATCATCTTAAGTGATAACTGAAAATCACAACTGGCATCCCACTGTGCTGAATAATTTAACCAGTGTCCTTAAAAGAAAATCATGCTTCTCTGATTTACTTTATCTTACTGATTTTTTAGCCTGTTTGTGATATAGCTGTTGAAGAAAAATAATTCACAGAATTTATTTGGTCTTTCAAAAAGCCTTTGATGCCATCTCTTAAAAGTAGCTAGAAGGGCAAATGCAAAAAGTTGTCATGTATAGACATAACATTTGTCATGATTTAGAGAGTATGGAAAAAAAGTATGCTGGCAACAGTTGGTCAGTGTTCAATATGACACGAGACCTGATCTGTATCTTCATAACTGTTGATTAATGATGTGGAAAAGAAGGGGCATGGACAAGCAGGCAAATATGTAGAAAACACAAAATTATTTAGCTGAGACTAAATGAACTGCTTGAATTCAAGCAGAACTTAAAACAAGTAGAAGAATGATGTATGAGATCAGTAGGATGAATGAAAAAGGTATAATGAAAAATGGACAGAAAAACTGAATTCACTGCTCCTGAAGACAAATAAATGCACATTGTCAGGAATAACTTGACTTATTTGTACATTTTGTTGCCTTCTACATAAATAGAAAAAATAAATTAAAAAAACCCAAACCACCCACAACTCTGTGTTTCAGTCTTATGACCATTCAATAAACAAGCAGTTCATGCAAGCAGCAGTAGCCAAAAAAGCACATAACATATCAGGTGTGGATATAATAGGCAGAAAATATGGGCACAACTGCAAAGCTACTGTACAGATCAACAGGATACCCTCACTTGGTATACTGTATTCAATTTTGACCATCTGGTCTCAAAAGTAGAAATATCAGAAATGGAAGACATTCATCAAAGATGAGTGCAAAAATAATTCAAAGTCGAACAAGAGGCATTACAAATATTGTGATGTTACTAAGAACATCATTAAGAGCTGGGAACAACAAAGGCATCCAAATATTACTGAACTATGAACAGCAATGGTTATGTTCTCACATTTTACCCTAAGGCAGGTGGAACACAACAGTGCTTTACACTTTCCTTTGGAATTTCTGGTATTGGCCATTGTCACACAAAAGAGTTACCAAACGGATACAGCAGTGATACTGTTATGATTGGAATACACCCAAAAAGGGCTTTACACCAAACAAGTATATCCCTATAATAGGCAACAATCTTAACAAGGTGTGATTTAAAAGCTGTTGAGCTTGTCACAGGCACCAGAAAAAAGAACAGTTTAAGAATAATGAGGTAGTCCTGTGAATGTTAAGGTAGAACTTCACCTGAAAATGAAGAACAATGCAGGAAAAAAACCCACACAAATGCATACAACAGGGCAGACAGGGATTTGGGGGAAAAAAGTTTGATTAGTGTCCAATAGGTCTGCAATAGTTCAACAACACATCTGTATCTAAACTCTTGCAGTACAGAAGTTAAATACCCTAATAGTAGCTAGGCCATCATTCTGAAACATTTGGGAAACAGCGTTCATTAGCTACTCTTGGCAGGCACCTAGGATTAAGGAATGCATTTTTGAAGGATTCAGAATACCAACTTTCCATACCCTATCCTTCTCAAACAGTGCCTGTTAAATCAGTGACTAGATCGACACTATGGGCACTGCACTCCCATGTGCACTCCCAAGTCCTGAGCCCCAGACAGTAGGATCTGTTGGAGCCTGCTCTGGCACTCTCCTGGCTCACACATGAAGGTTTGCTTTCCCAGGGAAACCAGAGCACACTGCAGAAGCACAGAGGTGGCACACCACAGGGCTTTGTCTTGAGATGTAATGATGCACCTGAGAAGCACACCTATGTTCCTCAGCACTGATATAGCCGATTGGTCACAAATCAGGAAAGAAAATCAACAGCTTCTTTCCCGAGCTTCATGGTAACCTAGCAATATATAGACATGTCTCTGGTCAACAGAGCCATCCCCAAAAGTTTAGAGCTATTGGCCATTACTAACCGTAGAAATCTTCTTTGTTCTTCTGTAACTTCAATCTCCAAAGGGGGAGAGATGGAGGAGGACAGTAATTTCTTCTTGCCACATGCTGCAGCTTCCTTCTCATAGGAATCTGTGAATGAATCGTTCAGAAGTATCCACTCTTAGAATATTTACGCAGGCATTACCCTTAATGACCTTATGGTTTGGCATGTAATCTTCTGTTTGGATTAAAAAGTGACCACAGAATGCCTTCTCCTGAAACTTGTGGAGGACTGGGAATGTCACAAACCAGACACCCAGTCTCTGGGGAAGGGTTGGTTAATGCCACTTTGTATTTTCCCACCAGTTCCAAAAAAGAGTCACCCTAAATAGCTAAAAAAACTACTGATATATTTAGTCCCACTCACAGAGAACAATTTTTCCACAAAGAAGTCTGACATAAATGGCATCAAAATACAATTCATTAAGCATTTCTCCCTTCAGTCTTTTAACTTTTTTCAGTACCTGACCAAAAGGAGAAAGTTCCTGGAACCCTCTGAAGGAACTGCGCAGTATTTATTGATGAAAGAGAAGGTCAATGATTTTTAAGTACTTGATGGATGGCTATTGTGCTTTTTAACACTGAAACCAATGGCTAATGGGCTTACAGAGAAGACCATTATCCCTTTGCAAACAGTTTTAGATTGTGGAAATTTTAGGCTTTAAGCACAGTATTCAGCCAAAAAAGAACCAAATGAACTACGCTCTTTATTCTGCATCCCATGCCTTATTCTTCACAGCATAACCACATAATCTTATTGATGTTGGTTTACTTCCTCTTCATTGTTTTTCCTATCACTCTTCCTGCTCTTTTATTATGTCAGGACTATTTTAGTTTGATAGTTCTGTGGGTAAGGAATATATCTTCTATTTTTGGAAACACTGCAACAATTTTCAGCTGCCAGTACTATGACTGCTACAGATACTAAATGTCTGTGCTCTCCTAAGAATCAGGATAAAGATGACAAATAAATATCCTACTGGTTCCATACATCCCAGACAGCTCATTTGTATTTTTCTGATTATCTTTTTTCCTAAGACCATCTGAATCATCACCTGCAATAAGCTGCTCCAAGCGGATCCGTTCATGAGCTGCATGTTGGTCCACCAAAACCAAGAGGTTTCCATCTAAAAATGTACCAGAACAGATGAGAAACAGGCAACTTTGTGCCAGACAACTGCACAGGTTGGAAAGAATGACCACTCCCTTGAGACCACATTTAGAAGATAACTATCAGACAGTTTTACATAAATAAATTGAGGAGGCGGCTGTGTTGGCAGAACATAAAGTCACTACAGAACAGAAATTTAGTGATCCAAATTCTCATTTAAATTAAGGTAGTTAGATTGAGTTAACTCTTCTCTACTGACATCCTCATCTAACTTCAGAATGAGAGCTGAGGTCACCCACAAACTGTTCTGTTTAATAGAGTCTTTAAAAATGTTATAAAACCTACTGGTTTTGAATGCCTTTTTTGTACAGCTTCAGAAAGCTTCAACAATGAATATATCCAGACACTGTGAACAGTCTGAAAGACGTTAGTAATTTGAGTACAATCTATTTTTATAACACTAATCTGAAGGCAGTAGGAACATTCAACAATGTCCAAAATAAAGATAAAGAAGATCCAGGAAATTTCAATTGAAGACTAACATTTTCCTCTACTCACAATATCATCCCAAAGCACGAAGAGAATACAAACAGGACAGTGTTCCCTCTGCAGTCTAACTGCACTTGACAGCCAGCTCAACTTCATGTTAATAACCACTCTTACCTGCCTTTTTATCCACTTCATTCCTAGTGTTGATTAAACAGGCGATAAATTTATTGTCCACTTGCTGAAGAACCTGTAAAATACTCAGAAAAATCATCATCCTGTGGTAGAATTATTTCAAAAATAAAGGCTAACAAAAGAAGACAACAATCAAAATGGATCAAGTGCAGCAAATAGCCAGTAGGATGACAGGGGGGTGGAAACTGCATCTTTTCTAATCCCAAAGGTTTAAAGAATTTGGCCTAGCATAACTGAAACTGGGAAGGTATATAATTATTCTTTATAAATACAGTGGGGGCTAAATATGGAAAAGGCAACAATTATTTAAGCTAAAAGACAATACTGACAGGTCAAATGACCATAAATTAGTCATGAAAGAGTTTAGTCTGGAACTAAGAGAAAGTTTCAAAATACCCAAGAAAATAATGATAGATCAATTTTTTCAAACAGTCATAAGGGCATGAGTTCTAATTGTTCTAAGGTGGAGCTGGAAATTTACAGAACAGATTAAATAGTTGTGTAGAAGTCTCCTTGAGTTGGGAATTAAAGCTGTGCACGGCAACTCTGAGTATTTGATTTGCTGATATCACCAAAAGAGAATATAAACAACCTTTTTTAACATGCCCTGTGTTTAAGGATTTGTGCTGATCATCTGTAGGAGCCAGGAAGCATTTTTTTCCTCATTTTCTGACGTAGAATTTGCCTCTATGACTTGATTTCACCTTCCCCTCAAGCATCACAAAACAACCAGAGCTACAGGGAATACTGAGCAGGGATGTACAATGTTTTCAGTATCTTATTGCTAGATTTAAATTAGCAGTTGTGGTGTTAGGGTGGAATTTCTCCCCAGGTCACATAAATAAAGCTCACTCTGAATTCTCTGTCCCACAGCATGTGATTGTTCACCTCCTAGGTAAAAATTAATAGATGATTCTATTTCTTTGCAGGGATGCAAGACATTAATAATTCTTTTATTCTCTTCCTGTGACATGATTCAATATTTTGTGCTTTTGGTCTTTTCTACAGAGATTCTCAACATTTCTATAGGGTACTGAAGGCAGTATTTAGCTTCTTCCGAGATGGGAAGTGGCAATTTCTTCTCTCTTTACCTTCTTAAAAACATACAAAGGAAAACATTATGCAGGTAAAGTTAAGCACAGAACCATTCAGTAAGTTTTAAAGAACAGTTCTTATCATGAATGAACCAAAAAATGGTACCTCTCCTGTCTTTCTGAAACAGAATGTTTATTGTAATAACTTTATTTACTCCCGTTATTCTTGCATACACAATAAGAGAATCATTTGGATCCTTCTCCACCCTGGCGAGCAACATTACATGCCCCATACAGTCAGAATCTGCAATCTCAAAGTCAGCAACCTGACTGCATGAGAATAATGCTAACTGGGCCTGTAAGTCCTTTATCATTGGGATGCAAGAGAAGGAGAGAATCCACTTTGGCATTTCTATCCAGGCAAACCATCAAAGAACGCAAGTTGAAGCCCAACATTTACCTTAGCTTTTAAGCTAACATTCAAAACATTTGATAAAGAAGCACTAAAAAAGTAAAACTTGATGCTATGATGCCACTTTTAAGAATCACTTCAGGGAAGACATAAATCTTAAAGTGAAATTTCAAGTCTTTCCATGAAATCTGGGATTCACTTTTGAAATCACTGCTGAAGAATTACATTTCTAAGGTCAATAAAAATGGAAGATAACACAGATTTCAGAGGAATACCAACTAAGTATATGTCTACAATAAATGTAAAAAACTGCCCATTGAAATATCATTTAGTTAAGAGTGTTTCTAAGCAGCAGTAATAGGGCCGCCTCTTGATTTAACCATACCATCAAGGAATTTTAGAGTCACTTGCAGATAGCTGATTAACCATGAGATGATACTAAGATCTGGCATGACATACACGTCTGCTGTTATCACACAACAACCAAGAATTCTGTTTGTGCTTGTGAAAATTAGGGAGATGAACTATTTCCCTGGATAGCTCTTTCACACCAGGCAGATACATCAGCAAATCCCACCTGCTGAGTGGGAATTTGGGGGTGAAAACTAGTAATAGATTGTATTGTACCTGCATTGAATGAACCATGTCTTTGGTGAAACGATAAGGATACAAGATATTGTGAATTTTCACAGCCAGACTGTCAGCCTGACCGCTGGTCACATCAACAGCAATCTGTAAAAACAGAATTACAGATCAAGCAGGCTATAAAGGATAGGGCAATAATCCCAAACATGCACAAAATACCTCCAACAAACCAGCTTTAAGAAAAACTGGAAGTAAGTCTATTTTGACAAATCAAGCTTTCTACACAAGAATAGCACTAGCTAAAGATACCATACAGCAATCCCTGTTTCCATCCCCATACACTTTCCCATCTGGATATTACCTGCTAACTTCAACTATTCAGCTGATTTCAAGTACCCATCAGAAAACCTGAAGTTAATTATCAGCCTACATGAGATCTCAATGGATTACTGCATTACAAAAGACTAAATGAGTCAGAGTACACGTCACAGCAACAACTGAACAGAACTGTTCCTTTTCTGAAACTCACCAGCAGGTGGTTTGCTACTCCGTCCCTATTGTTTGCAGGTGGAAATGGTTACACAGATATGTTTACACACATACAACATGATGATTAAAGATAATACTACCTCATGACAACAAAGGAAGTTTTTCTAAAAGCTCCAACATTGTTTTCCTCTCACATGCTATAATCCTCCCAGGCTATAAAAACAACTATAGTAAAATATGCTTCTAAGACCCATTGCATCCCAAAGAAGAAAGCTGGGTTATTTTCACTCAGTCCACAAACAGGACAGACATTATATTACAATTTCCCATCCTTTAACTTTTAATTTTAAGATGACTATCTCTGAAGAGGGAAAGACAGCTCACAATAAATGACGAGAGAAAAGATTAACCTGATGCCTGCTTCTATGACTTTGAATAAATCCACAACAATGACTTACATATAGAAGTCTATAAAAACATGTAACTGCCAGGTCTATAGTCTAATATATAGCTGAATAACTCATATGCAATGATTACAATATTTGCAATTTTGGTCCCCATGTCAGAAAAAAATAGAAGGCTAAAATAGAAGGCTATTTTAGCGTGAGATGTGAGATAACACTTACCTCTGGACAGGGAACAAAAACAGGATTATCCCATTCTGAAAGTAAGGACTGGAGAGACTCCCCTTCATCATCTAGGAAAGAACACACTGATAATACAGGGACTACTACCATCCATCAATAGGAGGTGCATACCTCTACCTCACATAAGTATTTAAATTTTTTTCCTTCATAAAAAGGGGAGAATGTACACATAACTAAGTAATGGAACATGAGACTGGACGTCTTTAATGTCTGCTTTAATGAGGAAGGACACTGCAGCTTTCTGATTCCTAACCATGCTGCAGCACAACTCAACAGGCCCTGGAAATGGGGGAGGAGGGGGGAAGGGAAAGAAAGACCTGTTTAGCTACCCGCTCCCTCTGGACAAAGCCACATACCAAAAAGATTATTTCATCCTTTCCACCGCAAAAAAAAAATTGTGAGGATTGAAGCTATTTTTCACATTCCAAGGTTGGAATGAGTACAAAGAAGGGAGTAGGTAATTATTCTTTAAACTACTGACATAATTCAACAAAGAACTGGGTATTTCATCCTGTAAATAAGTATCCCCTAACCTGCCTTTAACCCTAAGAGATTTTTTTTTCCAGTTCTAGATTTGAGATGACTCACAAGGTCCCATTGTTAATAGACCTTGAGTAATTCTGGGTTCCTGTTGGGACATCTGGGAGAATTCTTTGATTTGTTTTTACCACAGAACACTGTGTCCTGGAAAGCTGGCCCTACCTCCCAGATCCTGGCTTGCTAGAGTCTTCTTGTTTCGAGGTCTAGGCAGGAAGGGTAGCAGAAGCTCACTTCTAAAGGGATGGCACCTGAACTGAATCCCTAAACACAATATAAATTTACTGCTGCAGATTCAACAGTATGCAAAATTACAAAAAGCTATACAATTATTATATTCTCATAAATGAGCATGTGCTTAGCTCCGTATAAATTAGAGTACCCATCCAACACTGAGAAATAACAGCACATATGTTAAAAGCTGGGAATTATCAGACACACCTGCATCAGGAAATGTATTTTAAAATATTACCATGGCTTCTGCTGGACTGTCCTTAAAAACTGGCTGCTGCTTTAAACATGTAAGAATTATTTCCAGAGTTAGTGCTATCAGAAGTGTTATCCCCAAAGAAAAAGAAGAGGCATATGATAGTCTGACAGATATCAAAACACTCTTGAAATCTCTCTATTAAAGAGTGGCAAAGCTGTCAGTCTATCACCACTCCTATCAATACTTAATACAGTTATCAGGAACTTGTAAAACTGAAAACTACAAGTAAGTGAGACCACAAGAGATATCAGAGTTAGCCTAACAACATGTTCCTACGCACCCAGAAATGATTTAATGATATTACAAACCTGCACTGTTATCAAGATTATTAAGAAAAGGGGCTCAGATTTCCAGCACAGTGGTAAACATTTCACCCTTCCTTTGGTACAATTCAGACTTCTATTCTTTGTGAAATAATAATGAATTAATAAAGTTCCTTTCTACTGAGAAATTAAGGGTGTGCATTCAGGAAAAGTGGCAGGGTGATAACGCCAAAGAAAACCAGCTGCACGCTGATAAGCTCAGTGTGAACAGGCTCTATGAGATTCTAGGCCAGTCAGTAGACTCCTGACTGTTGGCTCCATTCCAGTAAGGATCAATGATGGTCTTACCTACCCTGGAGACCGAGAATCCTTTCAAGAATCCAAACTGGCAGCCCACCATGGGAGAGTAACTCAGCATTCCATTTTCACAAAACCCAGAACAGAGGACAAGGTGGCCTAATGTGGCTCCCGGGAAACTGTGGCACACTGAAGAATGATGCCTAATTCAGACTTTGACAGAACTTTTCAATCAATCATAGAATCACAGAATGGTTTGAGTTGGAAGGGACCTTAAAGATCATGTCCAACCCCCCTGCCATGGGCAGGGACACCTTCCACTAGACCAGGTTGCTCAAAGCCCTGTCCAACCTGGCCTTGAACACTTCCAGGGAGGAGGCAGCCACAGCTTCTCTGGTACCTGTGCCAGTGTCTCATCACCCTCACAGTGAAGAATTTCCTCCTGGTATCTAATCTAAATCTACCCTCTCTCAGTTTAAAACCATTATCCCTTGTCCTGTCACTACACTCCCTGATATAAAGAGTCCCTCCCCATCTTTCCTGTAGGCCCCCTTTAGGTACTAGAAGGCCACTATAAGGTCTCCCTGGAGCCTTCCCTTTTCCAGGTTGAAAAATCCCAACTCTCTCAGCCTGTCTTCACAGGAGCGATGCTCCAAACCTCTGATCATCTTTGTGGCCTCCTCTGGACTCGCTCAAGCAGGTCCATGTCATTCTTATGCTGGGGGCCCCAGAACTGAACACAGCACTGCAGATGGGGTCCCATGAGAATGGAGTAGAGGGGGAGAATCACCTCCCTTGACCTGCTAGTCACACTTCTCTTGATGCAGCCCAGGATACGGTTGGCTTTCTGGGCTGCAAGCACACACTGTCAGGTTGTGTTGAGCTTCTCATCAACCCAACACCTGCAAGTCCTTCTCATCAACCCAACACCTGCAAGTCCTTCTCCTCAGGGCTGCTCTCAATCCACTCAGTGCCCAGCCTGTATTTGTGCTTGGGATTGTCCTGACCTATGTGCAGGTGTGCACTTGGCCATGTTGAACTTCATGAGGTTTGCCTGAGCCCACCTCTCCAGCCTGTCCAGGTCCCTCTGAATGGCACATCCCTTCCCTCCAGTGTATTGACTGCACCACACAGCTCAGTGTCATCAGTACACTTGCTGAGGGTGCACTCGATCCCACTGTCCACATGGCCAACAAAGATGTTAAACAGCACTGGTCCCAGTACTGACCCCTGATGAACTCACTTTTATAGCTAAGATATTAATATATCATGTAAAGAATTAATAATATCATGGAAAGATATTATCTCTCAAGTTCACAGAAGCATCTATCATCTATCTGAACGGAAGTCCAGTATTTTATACATGTAATAAACAAAGAGTCATCTCCCTGCTTCTTGTAGCAGGGAAAATCCTTCTTCAGGATATACATTGTTCATAAAGCTAGGATTTACTTGCCCAAAGGCCAGTGAGAATTCAGAGCTGACAGAGATATTATTAATATGATTTTTCTGACAAGCGACATCAGAAAAGGTGCTGAGGATAATAATGTATCTACTTCATACATGCAAACCACATACAATTACCATACTTGAGTATTCATTTTCACTTGCCTCAATTAGATCAATAAAATATACTAGTGTAACGACATATCAGTCAATAATGTAATAAAAGTAACAAAAAATGCAAACATAACTGGCACAACAATGAAGACCGAGTTGGATGATAACCTACTACAAACGCATAGCATTAGATTATTCAAAAAGGCATCTCATGGTGAAATAAAGCTTGATAAATTTTCCCATGGAAATCAGTTTAATTAGTACAAAGATGCCTGAGTCTAGCCTACAAAATCTAGCATTTCTGTTGAGCACATGGCTTGTGACTAGAAAAGATAGCAGATGGCCACTTCTGTCATGGCAAAGAGGATATGGATTATTCTTACCTCCTTACACCTGTTACCAACCAGTATAATTTCCCTAAATATGTGTATGAGATGCTGTTCTTAAATCCCATAGCTATGAAATTCTATGTCAACACCGTGGGGTTACTGACACTACTTTAAAAAGCAAAATGAACACATACACAGCAAGGGAAGAAATGATTCCACTACTGGGTCTTAACAGCAGTCCAAAACTCCAGTGCTCAATATCAAGAGACATGAACACCATGTTAAGACAGTTATGTTTATTCCTATGGCTAAAAATTATTAATATCTTTTTTCTTGAAAAATGTGTGAAAGAACACATTTATTGAACTTTGAAACTCTTTAATATCTGTAGTGTCTAGCCACAGTTCAAACAACTTGTGAAGGTATGGGAGGTCCAACCTTCAACATCAGAAAAGCAAAAAAGTAGACATCTCACCAAAGAATAACACCAGTGACAGAGTTAAGAGTGGCACTGTTGATACGATGGAGAGTAACACCAATGATAAGGCTAAGAAAGAATAATGCCACTGGATGTCAAAAAATGCAACACAATATACATCTTCAAAGACAACAGACTATACATCATCTGAAAGCATAAGTGTACATGAATTATTCTCTTCATAAACACGAATGCACTATTCAACACTTTGGATAGAAGGTCATGCTCCACATCTCAGTGGTTTGGCTGGCTACTAAACAGCACTGCAAGCAACTGAAATTGGTAAACAACAGAAAGTGTTAGCCAAGGAGTGTACATTTGCACTTGCAAGTAGTTTTAAACAATAAAAACAAGAGATGTTCTTCTCCTCGTAACAAGTTTACTTAAATGTGACACAATAAATATTAAAAACTATTGGTATCAATTATTGTACTTAAAAGGGAATAGCTTAACAACTTAAACACCTACTGCACCAGTGTTTCTGTGACTGGTGATAAAGAAGAAAGTAACAGACAAAAATGGAACAAATCAGAGGCTATCATGATTGATTAGACAACTATTTCACAGGAGAACTATCTAGAAAGAAGTCCAAACTACTTTTTCAAACCAAATTATGTTCTGAATTATGTCTACATACAGAATGGCTGTGTCTTTGCTCATAAAATCTGCCTACAGACAGAACAAAGAACAACTCTGAGCACAGATACATCCATGGAAGGGAAAACTATCAAAGCCACTATTCTGATGATCCAGATCTGGACACAGAAAGCCAAACGCAACAGACAGATCAGTGAAGACTCTCAAACACCACACCCCTGAAAAACCAGTACAATGCAGTGTCCTGTCACCCGTGGAAAAGCTCTACTATCAAACTGCCACAATGCTGTACAACATCTCCTACAAAGCTAAATGGGAAGGAACAGCCTTCCAAAACCTGCAGAAAGGAGACTACACATTCTCAATGAAGAGTTAGATTTTTGTTCATTTTCCAAGGGTTGTTTTAAATTTTGTTGAAAAAAGATCATTTTAATATGGGGTTCTAAGTAACAACATACTCTTTGAAAAATAACTGTTTAGGGCAAAACAGTAAAAATCACAATATTTTTCTGGTATGCTTATTTTGAAGTATGTTTCTCACTTTATATATGACAACAATTATATATAACTGTGATTACAGTAAATGTCATGATGCCCAGTGAAAACTAGGCAGCTACCCGTTAACAAGTTGCTGACATTTCTTTTTACTGTTTTATTAAAAATTATGTTTGAATATCTTGAATGTTAATGTTTTGCTGTCTCCATAGTTCCCAACACTTTCCTGGTTTCCATACAGCTACTACATGTCAGGCAGTGGCTATCTCAGTGTAAACTGTCAGGTGCTGCCAGCAAGATATGTTATGCACACAAGAGAATACAAATGGTTTTCCTCATCCCATTTTTATAACAACAACCACCACCCTCTTACCATTCTCTGAAACAACATTCACAGCCATTGTTGTTATATCTTGAATGCAGGCAGCTTGAAATCCTGCAGCAGGAGGAGTGCTGTAGGTGCTCAGTCCAGTTGCTTTATTGATGTATATTGTTTTACCCGACGAAACATCAAAATCTTGCAGCCAGTCAGAACAACACAAATCATTCCTGGGATTTCCTGTGTTTGTGTTGTCTGCAGAGAATTCCAAGTTACTTAGGAAGGTTATATGGGGGAACTCAGTATTTTTCAAATTTTTTTCTGAGGATTCATCTAATGCACTTTTATCTTTACAGACTAAGTTAACACAATCCTTTTTAGCAGGTAATAATAAAACGCTGCTTGAAGAGACTGTGTACTCCCCTTCTATGCTGGTGAGTGATGATGGGCTGACAGTATTTTTCATGGACTCTGCTCTTGTATCATCTGATTGCCAGCATGTGTCCCCCTTGGAAATGCTGTAATTACATTCCCCCATTTTCTCCACTGAGGATTTATATGTTTGAGAAGCATTATATGAAAAATCATTACTTGAAGATTCAAAATCAAGAGGGTAGTCATCTTTTCTACTTGTATCTGTTTGTAATTGTTCACCCAGTTGTTCTACTTCTTTCTGGTCACTTTTCATTCTGAACAGTTTCGATGATAAAGATGCCAGAGATCTTCTACAAGTTGTATCTTTTTTACTAACCTGAGAGTAATCAGACAATGTCAAAGGACTCTGACTAAGGGCTTGTTTGTCCTGTGAAATTTCTCCACCAAAAATCTGGCTATTACTAGAATCTGTATCTTCCACAGCTGGAGCTTCACAAGCACTCAAGTTATCATGAGTGTCATTCTCATCCTTTGAAAAGTCACAATTAGCTTGTGAATTAAAACCCTGGAGACCAAATTCACTCTGTTCCGACAATGGTGTTGGTAGTGTACACTTGACTCTCCCATAATATCTCCTGAACTTTTCTAACGAACCCAGCTGTGTGGACAAGCTCAGCTTCTTAGAGGGCTGAGATCTTGGCAGAGCTATTTGTCTTCTAGTGCTTTTTATAACTTTATTGTGAGGAATAACTGAAGAAGTTGTCAGCGTCAATTCTGTAACATTCGATGTCTCATCATGTCTTTTACCGGTGGCAATAGGCATAGATATGCCCTCGCTCACCCGATTTGACAAAGTTCTGTTCTCTAAGCGCTCATTACCATCAGTCACACATACTTCCCTGGTGTAAGGGCATATATATTCTTTATTTGTATTACTGGAAATATCCTTAACATACGAAGACTGAATTGGAAAATTCACTTTGTGGCCAAAAATATCCTTGTCACTTACAGGACCAGGACTACCCTGCATGTATAATGCAAGATTTGTTTCTGTTTGTTCACATTCACATGGGTGCTCACTTTGCCTAACACATGTTATGAGGCCTGTAGAGCACAATTTTAACGGTACTGAACTATCAGCTCCTCCTCCAGCATCATCTATCACTTCATCTGTTTCCCTGTCTCCTCTTCTTGCATTACATGCTCTCATCAATGCACTCCACAAGACAGTTTCAGGTCCCATTGCTGTTTTGGTATGGTCTTCTCTCTCAGACGGTGACTGAATAACATCATTATTTAAGATATAGACCGTATTGCTTTTCTGCACCACTTTGCCTTGCTGGCTGCCCACATCTTTTGTGTAATTCTCTGTACAATGCTGCAGGTCACTGTAACCATTTATTTTTCTTATTTCTGATCTGGCCCCTCCATTGAAAGAGGAACAAAGATTTTCTGAAGGTTTCAGATGAGTATCAGACGCTTTTTGCGAACTGTTAGTGTCTTTTGGCTCCTGCTCTGAGATATTTGATATAGTGACATCAGAAGCTGTGTCATCTTTGCTGGGCAGTGGAATCTCCGCTTTATTGTTTCTACATGGATCAGATGGTTCAGTAGTCTTCTGACTTGGGGCAATTTCACTTTCCTGTGGATTTTTTTTTGACTCAGTAAGACTTGTAGACTTTTTTCCGGTAACAGATTTCCTTTTGACATCTTTTGATTGCAAGTTACACATTTCATAGGAATCTACAATTTCGTCACATGCTTTCTTAAAACTGTCTTGGATGCTCTTCTTGTCAGAGAGTGAGGGCTTTGGAACTGGAGCTTTATAGAAACAAAAGTCATTATCTTCATTAAATTCTCTGATGTCTTCACTACATGGTTCAATAAATAAATGTTCTCGTTTCAAAAATATTTTCACTCCTTCCTCTATGCAAGTTAGAAGAACATCCCAGTTCTGGAACTCAATCAGAGTCTTTGCAGGTTCCAGAGACACATCATAGTCGCTGTATGCACAGGTCACATTGAGAATAAAGATCCCATACAACTCTGGGCCACAACGATGGCGACCAGGACTTGAACTAGCCTGTCTGCTCATAGGGCCACTTTTTGCCTTGCAAATGACACTTTCTTTTCTTAATAAAAAATCAATTAGCTTATGTAGTCTTGTTTTTAAAACAAGCCTTCTATTCACATATAAGAACTGCATGTTCTTGTTGTAATGTCCTTCAGTACCAATATAACCACTTATCTCAAATCCCCCAGACTTATGATTTATTTCTCGTAACTTCTGGGATCTGCCCAGCCCATAAATTTGACAAAATCGAGAGTATACATCTCTTGTCTTAGGGAGCTGAAGCACCATAGAACAAGAAACATCATTCCTTAGAGAAAATGAAACAGAGGGATGCATCAGCGAAACAGCCTCTACTTTATGTCTCACTCTCTCAAATTCCAACACAGGATCCATACACTTTCTCCTCACTGGTAACTGATGGAACAGATTGCACACGGTGACTGTAGTTCCGCCACTTGGTCTGCTCAATTCACCTTCACAGACTTCTAGTGCTTGCCCATTGTGAAACAGTTTCACAAAAGTTTTTGCTGTCCTGCTGGTCTTAGATGAAACTTCCACTACGCTGGCCATGTTGGCTATGCTTGCCACAGCCTCCCCTCTGAAGCCATAGAACTTCAGGTTCTCCAAGTCTCCCACTGAGCTGCACTTGCTGGTGAAGTATCGCTTTCCCATTGTATTTAAGTCCTCTCTCCCCATCCCAGAGCCATTGTCCACCACCTGGACCTTAAAAGCTTCCAAATCCACCCTGATAGCTACACATGTTGCTTTGGCATCGATGCTATTGAGGACAAGCTCCTCAACACACTGCCCCAGTGAGTTGATAGTCACTCCAGAACGCAGCCTGGCTCGCACATCTTCCACCAAACATTTGATCATGTCAAAATCAGATAGAATAGAAACTTAAGAAACTGCAAGAAGCTCACTCATCCATGGTCCTTGAAGCAATTCCCTGGGTGGAGGAAAAAAAAGAAAAGAAAAAGAAATAAATATTAAAGGCCTGAAAAAAATTTATTTATTCCATTTACCCTCATAAACGTACTTCTGTCAGTTTTCCTGGTATTGAGAGGCTTTGTCTGTGATCATTTTCCTGCTCAGCCTTTAAGTACACAACATTTGTGCCTTCAGGGTAAATAGCCAGGATCTGAGCCTAGGCTCCTTACTAACAACATTATGTGACTATCAAACTTAACAAACCCAAACCACTCCAACCACGAGGCAAAACTCAAAGGACCTGCAAGCAAAAGGCTTGAGTTTCCATTTGTATCAAAAATACAGAGTAAGTATCACCAAGAACGGGACAGAGAGCTGCTTTCCTCTTGTCTTTACCTCAGTACATAAATTCACCATGCCTCATTCTGGCCAAAGAGCATCTGCTGCAATTTGTCTAAGAAAGGAATAAAGTGGGCTTGGGAATGGGCGTGGGATACCGGGTAAGCTCTTTAAGTGAAAGAGAAACCACTTTTTCCAGTCCTTGATGCCCACTAGTTTCTTGGTGGTATTCGGTGTGCACACAATTCTCCCTTGCACCCCTCAGGGCCGAGCTCCCCGCGCGGCTTCGCAAGTGCCGCTCACACTCTCAGGGGATCCGGTGCCCCCCGGGACAGGTACCCAGGGGCTCCCTGGCCCCAAGGGGCAGAGGAGGGCAGCGG
>NW_020799101.1:25485464-25517236 GCF_003259725.1 Athene cunicularia | reverse complement strand
CCTGGGCCGCCCTGTGGCCAATGAGGAGCCACAGCCGCGAGAGGCCGGGGATGGGCTGGCCCCGCCGTCACCGCGTCATGAATAATGCATAGCAACCCGCCCGTCATAGAGGCGCGGTCCTCCACAGAGCAGAGCAGAGCGGCAGCGTGGCGGAGGAATCATAGAGAAGGCGCTCCCCGGCGAGAGCGGCGCAGGAACTAGCATCCGCGTGCCTGTCTCCAGGCAACGGCCGTCAACACAGCGCCCGGGGGCGGCAGTCGCGGGGCGGCGGGCAGAGCTCCGCGCTGCCCCGAGGCCAGGAGGAGGAGCCGTGTCTCTCGGGCGATGTCGGGCCGATAAGAGTAAACGGGTGGCGACGCAGCTTGCCGAGGAGGTTGGGCGCAGCCCCGGCCGCAGCCTCGCAGGTAACCCCCGCTCTCCCCGTGCCGCCGGCCCGCGGCGTGGGTACCTGGCACATTTCGGGGGATGTGGTAGAACGAGCCACGGGAAGATTGTACCGAGCTTTACCGGACGCCTGCGTGTCAGAGCTGTGTGTCACACTGGTGGATCTATAGTGCCAAAACTGAAGGGACATATTGTGTGAAACACCATGGGGTAGTATAACAATATCTCTGTCGGTACAGCATATTTCTGGTGCTACCATGATAAGACAGGGCTCAGACAGCAAGCAAAATAAAAACATGCCTTATTTCTGGCTGCATAAACGATTGGGGCTGGAACAGGTGGCATGGGAGCTCCCTAGATGAAAGAAGTGTAAAGATTTACAGAACCTAGTGAAGTTACAAAACCTTTGCTAATATTTATTATAGCCTCATTGTAGCCTCCAGGTGTAGACTGTTCAGAGAAAATTTGTCCAGTTTTGGATAAGATAGTCTGTGATGACTTTGCTTCTAACATCAGCCTCTTTCTCAGGCACTGAATGGCTTTGTTTCCACCGCTGAATTCTGTGATGGCAGCTACTAATCTTGTTCCCAGTTCCCAGCTGAAACACCAGAAGAACAACCTTCAGCATGAACTCATACATTATGAAGAGGAAAGCTTGAAGGACCTGTATGGCCGAAAGAGCCGAAGCTATTCGCATTTTCTTTCTGCAGAAAAGAGTCAATACAGCTCTGGGCATGGAGGCATCTTTTCAGCTGGACTGCAGAGCAAGCATCTCACCAGCCAGACCAAGACTCTACCAGCTAAATCAGTAGCCAGACGGAAAGAAGGAGTGGACCGTGCATATCCCTTGAAACCAATTTTCCACCAGAATGGTGTGAGTGTTCCAGTGGTCAACACAGCACAGCTTGGAAGTTCCCCATATGTGGAGGAAGCTCCAAATAGTAGGCCTAGCTCAATGAGCAAAGGGAAGCCTCTAGCAGGGAGGTCTCAGCTAGCCGCAGGGCTGTCTCCTTGGACAACAGAGCCTAAACTGTCAGCCTCATATCTACACAGGAGAGAGCTGGCCTACATCCTAAAGTTGGAGGCAGAGGGACAGACCCTGGAAGAAGAAATTCGAAAGAAAGAGACCCTCATCAGAGAGAAGCTGAGGAGAACAAAGGAGGAGCTTAGGAGGATTCAAAGAGAGGAGGAGCTTAGGAGGATTCAAAGAGAGGAGGAACTTGTTGAGGCAGAGGAGAGAAGAGACAGAGAAGTGGAGAGGACCCCTGAGCGAAAGGTTGCAAGACACCCTGAAGAGAAAACTCTCAGAGTTGCAGTCAGGCCAGGTGATGGGGTGTTCGGGGGAGCACAGTCTGCAGAGGTCACTATCCACAAGCCTGGCACCACCCTCCACCCCCAAGAGCTGGCTATGGGGAAACTCAAGAAGGAGCATCTGGTGGCCAGCAACAGCAAAATTCAAGACTACATATCCATGGAGTGTTTAGCCTCTTGTTCAGTGCTGGCTCCAAAACATAGCCCTTCTCCCTCTGCCCTCTCAGACCAAGATTCTGGTGACCACCCACTCACAGAGGTGCTGTACACGCAGGCTGACAGTGCTGTGGGGCAGGGGGGGCTTGGAGAGTGTAGCTTCTGTGGACGTAAATTTCTCTGCACCAGGCTCAAGAAGCACATGAGTATCTGCAGCAAGAGCCAAGGCTCCAAGAGGAAAGTGTTTGACTCCAGGAAGGCCAGAGCTATGGGCACAGACCTGGAAAAGTATCAGCAGTGGAAGAGCTCAGAGAGGCCTCAGGTAATGTGTAGTCCTTTTGCCTCCCTTGGTTCACGTCTACTGCTCACATTCCTTCCACCTTGACATCTAATTCTGACTGAGATGTGAGCGCCTTCCTCTGTACATGGGTCTAAGGGAAACAATCCAGCTATTGCCTTTGAAAGGTTCTTGCCAAATGGATAAATAGATCCATTCAAAATCTAATAGATGGGAGGGCAGGGGTCCTAACTGACTTGTCTTTGTAATGTGTCAAGGGTGTACTCCTGGAGAAAGCTCACTCCTTGCTGTAGTCAGGTGCTCAGGATGCAGACAAGGTCTGCTGCAGTAAAACTCTGTGGCATTAGGGGCTGCAGAGAACTGACTGAAAATCCAGGTAATAACATAGGCTATTAAAATGAGCGCAGTGGAAACATGCAGCTCTGTTCTTGCAGAGCAGCTACAGCAACCCTTCCCAGTTCCTCAGCCCTACTGCTTGCTTTTCTGGTTATTCTCAAGCTCTTCCTAAGTATTGATGAATCCTTCAGTATTTCCTTCAAATCCCCCTTGGTGCAGGTCTTTTTGATCCCTTTCATGGGACCCAGCTTTTCAGGGAGGGTTTTACATCAGCAGTGAATGCCCAGGGACAGGTGACCTGAGTTGGAACCTGAGAGTAAGACTGAGAATAGAGGCTGGCAGTGGTGTCAGCTGCTCTGATTGCCTTTTTATTCTGCAGAATAAACCACCCAGAAGGAACACCTGGAGACAGAAGCATGAGGCTTTCATCCAGACCCTGCACGAGGCCCAGCAGGTGCAGCAGCAACTCTCCACAGGAGGGAAGGTGTCTGACCTGCCCCCCTTGCCTCCCATCAAAAACACGGAGGATGTTGCCTGCCCCTACTGCAGACGCCGATTTGCTCCCCAAGCAGCTGAGAGACATATTCCCAAATGCAAAACCATCAAGAACAGGCCCCCTCCCCCATTGCAGAGGAAGTGCTGCTGAGGTGGTCTCCAACTGTACCTGCTGCTGATTCCCTCCCTACCTGTTTTCTGTCAAGTTTGCAGCCACAGACACTTGCACTTTCCCCACTCTCAGCACACCCTGTGAGCGTTGTGAGCTTGTGTGCAGAGCAAGTGAACAGCTCAGGACGTATAAGCAGAATTCTAGAACTTATGTATATTGACGTGTGCCCTGGATGCTCCTCCAGGGGCCACTTCTATCCAGCGAGCTCATTGCTACAAGCTGCCAGCAGGACAGCAGCGAGGAGCAAAAGAGCCATCAGAAAGGAGTTGTTCTTCAGAATCCTATTTTGCCTGTAGGTTAGGGATGCTTGGGCTTTTTTCTTTTGTAACAGCTAATGGTGTCTGATATGAAGAGAACTGCTCTCCTTTAACTCATCAATGGCTGCAGACTCCGGTTTTTTCCTTCTCCAAAAGCATAGACTAATGCTGTTCATGAGAAGAGCTGGGCCAAACAGAGCATCTGCCTTTCGTTTGCTCTGCTGCTCTGTAGGTTCACCTCAAGACATGCTAACAGCGACAGTAGTTCTCAGTGGTGTAGCATTTTTATTATAGCTACCTACAAGAGATTGGCATGCAACAGGTTCCTCTTTTTTTTTCCCACAGAAACGACTCTACAGTCTTCTAAACTTTAGAATTTAGATAAAGGATTTGGAAAAATCAGACAAAGGGAGGGAAGCTATCTACAAGCAGTTAACTTTTTTTGCAGCATGCAGACTGCTGTAGTCTTCTGTCCTTGGTATCTATGCTAGACAACAGGATCCAGAGTTGCACTGCTTGGTCATTGCTCATGCTGTCCCATTTGTTATAGCATGGTTCGTTTGAATAATGAAAGCTGAGTAGGTAGGTTCATTCCACACTTGGTCTGCAGCAGCCTAAGAGTTTATTTAGATGCTTTTCTAGAATGCTGGTGACAATCCTGGGGCTACATCTTACCAGCTGAAGATCTATAACATTACCACTTAGAAATCCAGTGTGACATTGTTTGAATTAGAAAAGAAGAACCATGAGTATTATTAAATGCTTCCTCAACACAAGAAGCCCAGGATCAGAAATTCAGGGGGCTAGAAAAGCTAGCAGTAGCAAGCACCTGCTGTCTGAGTCCATGTCAATTTATGTGCACAGAAGAGCAGAGATACTCCAAACCAACCAGGCCCCTGAAGCAACAGAATCACCATCCCAATGTCTTAGTTACCATGTACAATAGCTGGGACTCAGAGTTGGGAAAGGGCAGAAGGAATATTTAATTAAAGAATAATGCCACACAAGATCAAAAATAGGTCATGAATAAGCTCAGACTGGAAATTAGGTTTCTAAGTAGGAGAAGAGTGAGGTCATGGAAAAACCTTCCAAACATTAGCACAGGCAGGGAACCTACATTGTTTAAAGATGGACTTGGACAAGATCATGGAAGGGAGCATATGGCAGGAGTTAGCAAGTAAGAACCATGATACAGAGCATTTGTTCCTGTCTCCAGGCTTCTTGTATAAAGTGTGAAGGACAGATCAGTGACAGTTTTGTGCCCCAGTGTATCATTTCCAGGAACAGAGAAGGAATTTCCTTCCCATGGCAACCTTCCCTTGATTCCTAGTTTGGCTTTTGATTTATTTTTAATTTCTATCCAAAATGTTTAAGAATTGCTACAGTTAGAAAAGCCACACACCCAGCTCCCCCAGACAGTACACTAAGGAACTTCACATCAGGAAACCTGTTAGCTGTTTCACTCATATGTTCGGGATTAAATCAACAATTAGATTTAATATAAAAAACTGGTGTTTTCCTGCAGGCCAAGTTGCTAGGGACCTCTAAAACACAAGGGCTGTACCCTTCCTTGAGTCATCTGCTTATTTTCATCTTCATTGTTGCAATGGCAGGGAGTTATGACAAAAACATACCCCTTCATTTGCTTTTTTCTTGAGATATAAGGTAGTTCTTGATGATTTTGGCCTCATGCTAAAGGTCTTTGTCACACTGCTGAAGGGCCTTTTGGAGGAAAACAGGTGTCCTACAGCCCCTTTTAGAGAAGCATCTGCTTATAACTGGTGACAGTTCCTGCACATTTCTATAACAGTTATTTTTCCAGATTCTGATTTTTAATAAAATAAACTAGTTCTGTTGTGTAAAAGTTGTTTTAAATGGTCACAGAGTGGTTTGTGTTATCAAAGTAAGAATGACTTTGTATGAGAAAGTTGCAACAGGAAGCAAATGAGCAGAAAAATTCCAGCAGCTCCCTTTTCAAGTCCTTCAGTAATATAGCAGCAGCTCATGGGAGCCTAGAAAAAAGTAAAAAGTGACTACCTTAAACTGGACTAGTCAGAAGCTGAATATGAAGAAACACTCCAGCCTGCAATGGATGGACTAGACTCCTGAAAGAAGTTGGAGGTTTTCTGCCCTATAGATACATAGGCAGAAATCCCAATCCTTTGGCATGCCTTAGAAAAGCATGAAGGTCCCAGAAAGGGTCTGTGCTGCACTGTGCCAGCCAGGTATGAATGTACTAACCTGGAGAGGACAGAAAAAACAGACTTGAAACAAGGGAAAATAATTTGCTGTCCAAATTCATCGGAGAAGCAAGACCAGTGCTCTGACTTCAGAGCTTCAAAATATGGGATTGCAAGAGGTAGGAAAGGGGTAAACTGGAAGCTTTATGCCAGCCTCCTTGAATTAATGAAAAGCGTAACTGAATTAAAGAGTAGTTAAGAAATTCAGTACCAATGCCTGTCCTGTAATATTAACTCCATTTACCTTGCACCATGTTTTATTCACTGTATTTAGTGGACCCCAAAAGTCAGCAAAGTGCAAATGGTGACTGGAATAGACACACAGAGAAAACCTTTTGATACTGTAAAATAAATCCATCTGCTGGGGACTTTAGTGACAGGCAAACAGCTAATGCTGTGATTAAAACTGTAGATTAAACAAAAATTACTGAAATTAAACCACCAGGTTTCATTTGTTATCTTTGTTTCAGCGCTAACCATAAGTAGTTCATCCCTCTTTGCTGAGCTATTGTTTTAGGTCAGGACAGACAGAAGTATCCAGAAAGTATCTGCTAGCTGGTTTAAAATTTAGTAAGTTTAGCCAAAGCATCAGGCTCAGCACAGAATTACCCTGCTGCTTTGCTATGAGGGTTAGTGTTACCCTGGCACTACTCAAGCTGTTACACCAGCTCGGCTTCCTCTTCTGCTACTGCAGTACAATCCCCCTCTGAGATACGCTGCATTTTCAGTATCCAAATCTCTGGCGAATTTTAAGTTTTTAACCCTGCTCTGCCTCTCAAAACATTTCACAATTTACTAAAAACCCTCATAAAACGTCAGAAGTGACAGGCATTAAGTACAGTGTGCAGCAGCAGTTGGCCGAGCAGATGTCAGGCAGCTTCTGTAGGCCTTAAAGCTCAGTAGGAGCTGTTCTGAGAAAAACAGGTACTTCTTCCTTTTGAGCCTCTCTCTTCCCATTACTCACTTCCCACTTGGCACTCAAACTGTTGAAATAAACACGCACACAAAAGCCCCCTGACGTCACCAGGAGCAGATGCAGCAGCAAAAGAAAAGAGTTTTGTTGTTTGTTGGTTTGTTGTTTTGTTTTTTTTTTTTAATGAAGTGACACAGAACCCGACATTTTTCTTCCCATAGCAAAGAACCTGCAAGCTACTTGGCCCTCTTTCTATAGGCAAACCCCCCCCCCAAAAATCACACAACAGAATGCTGTGAAGCCAGCTGACTATATGCATATTTCCCCTTCCTCTCTTGGAAAGAAAAAAAAAACAAACAGAAGACTCTGAATACAGGAGAATGAGTTTAAACATTTATTTAAACAGAAACTCCAAACCACTACACCCTTTAACCTTTCAAAAAAAGACAATGACAAACTAGTTTTCAGCCAGAGTGTCAGAGCAGGCATAAGTTGTGTTCCACTATAACAACTCAGTAGCAATACTAGCAGAAGACCAACACATATGGAGCTAGCACTGCAAGAACGGGAGAAGTAAAAAGGGTTTGAAACTGCTCAAAGGCACTTCTGCCCACTTGCCCTTCCGTTTTCAGCCCAAGACAAAGGTGCTGGCTTTAAACTGCTTTTTTGGTTGCATAGCTGGCTGGTGTGAAATCTGTGGTCTGTAACAGGCACAACCTGGATAGCGTGAATCCTCTAAGGCACATATGAGATTGCAGAGCACAGGGTATCCTCTGTCAGGGACCCTAATCCTCCACTAGATCCAAGGGGAATCCAGTCTGTGCACCTAGCTTCCCAACTGCAGAGCATTGAGAGATGAGGATAGCAGTGCACTGCAGGAGAGCGACTCCCATCAGCTTGGTGCTTGCTTATTGGACATGGCTCAGGCTCAACTCTTTGCTCCTCAAAGGCACTGCCACAGCGTGACCAACTCAATCGTTTCCAACTGCAACAATCCTCAAGCCGGGACCCTAACCCGAGAGAAGTGGCTCCAATGCACAGGTGGAAAGGAGAGCAGAGTCACAAGGCAACCAAGTGGCATGGCCACACCAGGGTGCCTGACTCGCCGCCTCCCAGGAGGGCTGTCCTCCTAGCCTTCCTGCAGCAACGGTGGGTGGGCACACCAGTATGAGCCTTGCCCTGGACACTGCACTGGAGGGACTGCACTTGATTCAGCTCCAAGATACTAGCAATAGGCATCAAAGAAGTATTTAAGGAGCGTAAGTTACAAGCAGAATGGTTTGGCGTCCACCTCTAGAGACAAACAGGGAATGCTGGCTTCCCCAGAACAGTCTGTCAAAAGAAGTAGTCTAGCAGAGGCGACAGGATATCCAACTCCGCAAGACCTAAGGCAATTCTAGTGACAATGCCACTGACAGGGATGGTTTAAGCCTAATGAAAATCACAAACCCCCTCTCACAGCAAAGGTGAGAGGGACTCAGGACTCCTTTGAGGCTTCACGTAAGGCAGGGGAGGCTAGCTGCTCCCAGGGATCCTACCCATCCCAAAAGCTTAGTTCACAGTCAGTTTGCTAATAAATTTAAGGGAAATAAAATTAACCTCATTCTCTAACAGGAAATAAGGAAACCTTGAGCATCAGACCATGCCTATTCCCATCTCCAATTTTCTTGGGAAAGCCTCTTGCTTCTAGAAAGAAGGTGAATTCCAGACAGAGACTTGATCATTCATGGTCATTGGGGAAGGATGCATCCTGTGACCATGCCATTAATGACCTATTCTGGGTAAGAAACCACATTCCAGCTTCATCAAAACAGTGAGTGGAAAAACACTGATTCTTCCCACACCCACACAGAGTGTGACACCAGGGGCTGAGCAGAACAGAAGCCAAGCAGGGAACAGCTACGGGCTTATGCCAAGAAACCAGAAGCTCTGGCACCCAAACCAAGTTGAACAGCTGGAGAAAGAAACGGGTTACCTTAGTCTGAGGCCCAGACACTTGTTATCTGGATGGGAAGCAGGCAGTCTGAAACTGAGAACTAGAGATCCCACCTCCGACAGTCCCTACTACTGCTATTGGAAATGACACCTGATTCACTCATCTTGGTGCACTGCCTGGAAGTTGGAAAGCTCTAGGCACCCAGAATAAAGCCTTTAAACTCTGTCTATACAGGCCATTGGATGCAGCCATATGGCCAGAAGCTGTGCCTTGACGCCAGGGACATGCTGTCTACCATTATCTCCCTAACAGGAAGATCTCCACTGCCTCCAGAATGAGACGTTCTCTGCTCCCTCTGCCCCTGAGCAGAGGGGAGCAGCCTCACTGGCTGGGCCTTACCATGTGGTAGGGACAGGACCCTAGTCCTTCACCTCTCTGGAGCGAAGGTGGTGAGTCTTAGGGTTCAGCCAGCTTCAGTACAAAACACATCTCCTCTCATCTAGAGATGCAGTGATGAATACTGGGGTCCCAAAGGCAGCTCCCAGGAAGCAGTGAAACAATGAAAGGGCCACAAGCCACTACTGGAGCCATCGCCATAACGGGGCCGTTCTGCCTCACGTGCAGTATTGACAGAATAAGGTTCAAAGGAGCTGCTGCTGCTTCAACCACTGAGCTGGCCAAGAGCTCAGGGGCCCTTCCCCTCTCAAACTCACTCCTAGTTCATATCAAACGTACATGGGTGCTGCTCTGGAGCCTCCGGCCTCGCTCCTTGTCTGCGAGTGACCTGAAGCCAGGAAAGCCGCTCTCTGCATTCGGTTAGTGTGCTGTGAAGTTAGATGGATCCCAGTGGGCTCAGGAGACTAGAGGCTGGAGCGGCACGAGTCCGTTCCCAGGAGACACCAGGAATCTGAATCCAAGTCAGGTTTCGGATCCACTTCCATCTCCTCTTTGGCTGTCTGTGTTCCTTTGGAATGAATCTCCACCTGCCAAAACACAAAGCAGTTTATCCAAACAACTCTAGGACTAGCTGCAAAGAAACGAGGAGCTGCAAAAGGCAGTTTCTATTCTCCACAGCATATGGGACTCTCCCAATATCTGCCCATCCCTTCTTATCAGAAGAAATGAAGGGGAAACCCAGATCCCTCAAGGACTGGGCTGTCCTCACAGGAAACTGTCATCTTGGCTTCAATCCTGTTGCTACTACCAGAGCCTACATCAGTAGCTCGAACAAGAGTCAGGCAGCGTGCTTAGTCCCCCCATTCTGCTCCAAGAGAGACGTCTGTTAAGAGCTGCTTTCTTCTGCACAGCCTCCGCAATCTATGCAGGAGCCAGGATCAGGGCAGTGAGCCCTGAGCATGGATGTGTTCCCAGGTGATGCGTCCTCACCTGCTGTATTCCCTCCGTCCCTCTGCAGAACTGCTGGAGTTGGGCACTCAGACGAACAGTTTCCTGCTGCAGCTTCTTCTGATCATCCAGACACTGTAAAACCAGGCCTCGGAGGTGTGTCACCTCTACTTGCAGAGCACTGCACATGCAGCCTGCAACAGGAGACGCAGCCTTTCCTTCACCGCATGGCAAGGTTGGACTCAGGCAAGTAGGCTGCAGAGACATGGGGGGATGTCAGGCCAAGTTTGAGTGCAAGGCCAGGAGCTGTATATGCCACAAGAAGAAACCATGCACAGAAAGTATCACCCCAACCTGTTTCCCGACTTCCCAAACTTCTAGCAGCCCAGGTCAACAAGCTACTAGTCATTACTTCTTCAGTACAAAGCCACTAACTTCCTCCTTTTTCTGGGAAAACTCCTGGAATAAGGTAGTCTCACAGGTTGCAATTTCTCAGTGACTTCCTGTATCAGTTGTTCTTCCTATCTCACAGCAGTTTCTGCTTTCTAAATTTCTATCTCTGCTAGGCTCCTGGGTCTTAGGCTTCTCTTTTTTTTTTCCCCCCAACTCCATTAACCACATTTTTTCACAGAACTGATCTCATTATTTTCAATCTGACCAAGCCCCAGCTTTGTATTCTAGATTTCTGTGCATTGTTCTCTTTGCAGCATCATCTCTGATTACGAGCAGCCCTCTTTTCCACAACCAGATGAATTAGGCCAATCCAACACCCTCTTCTCAGTTCTCCCCATAATTCAAACTTTGCCATTTACAGTCCCCAAAAACTTTTGGCCAAGAATTCACTTGGATAACATTACCCATGGCTCCGTCTTGGGCTTGTTTAGTCCAACAGGTTCCTCAGAGGCCACTTTGAGTCCTTGAAGTTTCTGGTAAGGGAGAGTCTCCTTCTCGGGCTCTGAAGATGCCATGCTCAGAGGAAAGGGACTGTCAGGCATGGGGATGAATTCAGCATTCTCCAGCTCCTGGATACACAAAAGCAGCACGGTCAGGCCTGCCTGCCTGCCTTCCTGCAGCTGACTTCATCTCCTCAACCAATGCACTAACACCCTCTTGTGGTAAAAAAGGCAGCGAGGCCTAAAGGGGTCCCAGTGCAGCACAGCTCTGAGAACTTTTGAGAGAATCCCTTAAAGGCAGAAGGGGCCACTCACTTTTCCCCAGCCTAGATCCCCACTTTAAGGCATTTCTGGGATACCCCATTACCTTCCGCAGCCAGCCAGGGCAGGAGCTGCTGTCAGCACTGTTGCCTCCCTTAGCTTCTGTGGTGCTGATCCAGCCTCCCAGCTCACGATCTGCTTCCATGGTTCCCCGAAAGCCTCCGCTGGGATTGGGGGTCTCTGCTTCCTGTTCATTATCCTCTTCCTCTCCTCCTCCAGTTGTGCAGCTCTGAGCCACTGACAAACAAGAGTGAAAACTTTGTACTTTCCCTACCTCTGCTATTCCTGTTGCCAAACCCCAGCTGGAACAGAGAAGATGCAGAAATCTGGGCTGTATGGCCACGTGAGTGCACATGCTAGCAGCACCTCCCTCAACAACTTGTCTCTTAACACTCCCTGCAGGCCTCCCCAAAAGGCCTTGTGTGCAGTAGTCTTTTGCAGTTTCTTGGCCCCAGCCCTCCCACAGGTCCAAGAAACTGGACTCCATCTCTCCAGCAACTGCCCCATAGCCTCACTTCCCTTATCAACTCCCTTGAGTGAATTCCTCTCAGCTTTTACTTGTTTGGGAATTGAAGCTCCTCAACTACAAAGGCCTTGCTGCATTCATGTTCCTCCTCCTCCGTTTCAGTTCTCTCTTTCCCAGCTTTGGGCCATCCCTTCCCATTCACAGCACCAACCAGACTTCCTGCCTTTAAGCTCTTCTGTGAGGCCTTTCAAACACACAGAAACCACGCTGCAGGACCAAACAGCACCCACTCAAACTGACCACTGAATGGACTTAAACCACAGCTCCCCAGGGCAGGTTACTCACCAGTACCAATGGACAAGCCACTGCTGTTGGATCGGATTGTTTTAGAGTTCAACACCTTTTCTGCAAGGAGAGAACCATGCTTTCAGTTAGAGCGCCACATGGAAAGCAAGGCAACTCCTACAAAGGCACACAGCAAAGTCAGTGTTGCAGGTCTAGAGCTCAGAGAGGCCTGCCACGTTCGCCCCCAGAAACCTGGCCTGTTCCCAGGCAGGATTTATAGTCTAGGTCCTGGCAAACAATACAGCATCATAACTAAGATCCCACAGTTTCATCCTAAACTTACACTTACCAACAATGATGATGGTGTGCCAGCCACGGCACGACAGGTCTGGAACGTGATGCAACGATCCAAATATTGGCCGAGGCCACGAGGTACAAATATCAGAGCCATGAGCTCTCTCGGTCGATGTCATTGCCAGACGCCCATTCCCGCCATTACCCCAGGCAAAGATATGGTTGTCTGAGGAAAGAGAGATTCAGGAGACTCAATTCATTCACTCCCTCTTGGCCTGTAATTGCTACAAGGATCACAGCCTCTCTGCTGTAACTGCTATTCCAGAGTATCTAATCTACCAGCTACACATTGCCAGTGAGAGAACAAACTGATAACGAATCTTAGATTCATTCAGGCAGCCACCAAGCTGGCACTCTGCAGCCCCAAGGACAGCAAATGCTTGGTGTTGCACTGGGACAACTAACAGGAACAGAGAGCCCCAAACTAGGGGGATTTCTTTATTTTAGTGCAGCGCTGTGGGGTTGGTCTAGGAAATGATCAGTGGGAGCCAGATAACCACCCTGCAGATCTAGTTCAAAGGAACCCACCGCAAGTTTGGAAAGACCCACTCACCGTCAGTAGCAGCTATGGTGAATTCATCTCCACATGAAACCCTGATCACCTGCTTACCCCCCAAGGGGCCTCCCAGCAGGTTAATTCCCAGGTGCTTCTTATAGTCCCCCACACCAAGCTGTCCACACTTGTTGGAGCCGAAGGTCAGCAGGCGGCCTCGCTCTGAGAGGAGGAACGAGGAGACAGTCACAGCAAGGGCCCAACTCTGGAAGCAGCCATGCATGCAGAGAACGAGCAGTGACAGCCCATGACCAGGAAGGACTCTGCTAAGAAGCCAGCCAGACTGGAAGGGGACAGCACCAGCCAAGAGGAATGGCTTCAGCCTGGAAACACCTCCCCAGTTCCTTCTCCCTTTGCTCCCTTTTTCTGATGCTGGGGGCTGTGACTCCTCACAGCCCTCTGACTGGCATCACTTGGGTAAAGCCTAACTTGGCCATAAACAATTCCTCTGCTATCCCAGAGCATGATTCTTCCCTCAACATTTATTTCCTCCCCTTGAAAAAAAAAAAAAAACAAACCAAACCAAGGCTGACCCAGAAGCTGATGTTGCTGCTTTAGCTGGCCAGGAGGCAACACTGCTAAGTAACAGGAATCCTGGGTTCCTGGAGCAGGCATGGGCTCTGCTACCAAAAGCACAATCCTCAATATTAAGGGCCAGGCTGAAAGGGCAAAGCTGATGTAAAGTAATCCAGCAACTGGTATTCACTTCTTAAATATGTAGGGCTCACCATCAATGGAAGCTGTGTGTGTCTTCCCTGGAGAAATGGTACGGATCTTGTAGAAGGACAGCTGCTTGGCCAAAGTAAGGGAAGTGGCATATGGCACCTCACAGTATGTCTGAGAAAAGACATGCAGGTAAGCACAGAGAGAAAAATCACACATTCATCAGCTAAGACCTATTCAATCAGGTCTTGCAGACCACAACATTAATCTAGACAGTCCCAACACATGTATGGTAAAGAACTGCCAGAATCCATGTCACTGACTAAGTCATCCTGGAGAAGCTCACTATCCATTTCACTACCTCAGATCTGATGTAAGCCCTTAGGGCAGACAGAAAACTGAGCAACAAATTGCCTCTGCCCACAATCTCAGTATCCATTGTCTTGGATTTGAACTAACAAATTGGCATAAAGCTAATGTATGCTTTGTCATTGTCACAGGACCTCCACTTCCCCATATACTACTGAATGCTGGGAGCTGGAGCCAGGGACCCAAATGCACTTACATCATGGTTGATTATCCCTGATGTGCACTGATTCAGGCCCAGCTTGTTGAACTCGTTGAGTCCACATGCCAACACTTTGCCTGTCTGGGTGAGCAGGAAAGTCCCATCACAGCCACAGTGAACGGACACAATGTTTAAGGTCTTCGGAACATCCACCTACATGGAAGCAATATATCCCGGGAAAATCAAAATCCCAATATCTACTACACAGAAGCTGGCACAAGAAAAACATATGGGGTTAGAGCAGTGGTTCAGGTCATCTGGGCACTGACAATACCCAATGCAGTTATTTTGAATAAAGGTACAAGATTATCATAAAGTCTATAGCGTACTGAAGTTCCGGTCACCATGCAGAAATCCAAGGCATTCTAGACCTTGTGTGCAGGCACCAGTGAACCAGTACAGGAACCAGGAATGTGGTGCACAGGCATTCTTGGCCAGCTGGAGTCTACAAGCACCAGACCTAGTTAGGCGAGCAGGGCTAGGTCTGTGCGATACTGTGTGGTCACAGATATTTGGCTTCCAGGCACATCCTTTTCCATTTCTAAGCCTCAGTGGGTTAGATTACCTCAATTACCCCTAGCACTGTATTTCAAGAGGGTTTTAATTTCACTCATCTTTAACCCAATTATGTCAAATTCAAAGACTCCCAGTTGCTTGCACTGCTGCGAGTTTCCTCTACAGACCTGACGTATGCAATTTGGTGTTTCCTACTATTGATTTCTACAAAATTAAGTTTGCCATTTCCAGTTCCAGCCTGGAGGTCAGAGCAATGAAGTTCTAAATCATGATGCTGACTGGCTGGGGAGTGGCATGTCCCTCTGCCATGATCTCTATGGACAAATTAAGCAAAATAAAGTGAGGAAGTAAAGTTAAAACTCCCACAAACTCTATGATACTTCAGAAAAAGCACCTGAACATCAGACAGTTGATATTTCCGAACAGCAACTGATCTGGGTTTATGCCCATGCAGATTTTGAGAAGTAGTCACAGCCCTACCTTCTGAGGGGTGTAGTGATCTTCTTCTGAATCCAAGCCCAAGCGCCCTGCATCAGTGAAACACTGCTGTTAGAAATGGCCTCACAAGGTGCCTGCCCCTAAGAAATTGGATTGTCTCTCCATAGTCCCAAAGGAATCTCCCTACAGAACTAGAAACCTGCTCCCCTACATGCATCATTGCCTGCCAGTCCTCAAGGTAATCCAACCCCACTCACAGAACAACCGCCCTACCCACAGGGAAGGCAAGCAGCACCCTAGAGCTTTCCCAGAGTAAAGTGCCAAGGACTCGGTCCCCAGTTCCCCATTCTTAACAGGGAAAGAAATCCCCAAAGAAACAATGTTCTTGCCCCCAGGACATAACAGACAGACCTCACCCCAGGCCCTGCATTACCCACCTGCACCAAGCCACTTTCTGAAGCACACATGCCCCAGTGCCTTTAGGTTCCAGACTAAAAGTAGACACACTCTACCTACCATACTCCCCACAGCCCCACGTGTAAACTTCTCTGTTCCTGGTCAGCACCGCCACGTGGTTATCTCCACACGAGACCTGCTCCACAGGGTTGGTAAGAAAGAAATCCAGCTGCAGGGGCTCAAGCACTTCAGAGCCATAAGCCTTGTCAACGCCAATGCATCCATAATAGTCTGAGCCAAAGGCATACACCTGGCCCTCATCTGAAGGACACAAGGGAAGCTTGGTCAGCACACAGGGCTTGTATTGGGTTGCATGTTAATCTCTCAGGACACAGCCAGAGCAACTTCTTTTCACCCTCCTCTTTAGTGCAGAATGTCATCAGGAGAATATGGAGTCCTTTCTTTTTCACATTAAGATGGATGACCTTACACCACAACCTGCAGCTATTTCAGGCCACCAGTGTCAAAAAATCTTGGGTTGAACCCGACCCTTTCTTTAACAGAAACCCACAAATTGATCCTGTGGCTCTCTAAGTCACTCCTCCAGCACACTGAGCATCTGAGCTTATTTCTGTCAAACCTCTGCTTTTCCAGCACTAGCAAAATAATCTGGAAACTACCTTGTTGAAAATTATGTTTTCATGGGTAAAGCATGATTCAAATTCTTCTTTAACAGACAACACCACAGTTAACAAATCTATGAGCAGGGTTAGAACTAGAGACAGCTACCATGTCTCAAGCTTTCTGAATTAAATAGCAAATCTCAGATACACATCGTCTTTTATCACTGGGTGACTCTTTCCCCACACAGTCCAAAACCAGTTTCAAACATGTTTACATTCTTCAGACTCCATCTTTAATACAGACTGGTATGGAGGCAACACATGCACTGGTAAGAGCAGGGACTCTGCAACTCTGCACAGCCACAAGGAGTTGTGCTCAACACCCAGCTTCATCAACAAAAAGCATTCTTAGCAAAACACCCAGTCTTCTTGGGAGCCAGGATCTTTCTCTATTTGATAATGTTGATCTATCTCCACTACTGTATCTACTATCCTCAAAACTGAGGGGTAACATATGGGACTTTCTCCTCTGTGCACAAAGCTGCTCTGCTAATCTTATTGAGAAGGCAAATATCTCCACAGCACAGCGAAGTAAGGGACAGTGGTGCCCTTCCAGCTCTCACCTGTGATGCACACTGTGAAATCATCTCCACAGGACACCTGGCGAATGGCTTTTCCCTGAAGCTTCTCAACATGCTTTGGCTGTCGGTAGGAGGCTCTGTCTCCATGTCCCAGCTGCCCATGCAACTTGGTGCCCCCCTGCATATTCTGCAAGACAGAAACATCTGGTAAGATTACGTATGCATAACTCCAGAGATGGTGCCAGTAATTACAGCACCTCAAATGAACAACAGAAGACAGCAAAGAGCAAGAGAAAGTGTGTTAGCCACCTTAGGAAAGAGACTGCTACCTGCTACGTGGCATAACAGCAGGCAACATTCTAAATGGCAGCTCAAGCTATCAGGCAGTTACACACTAATGAGCGATCCAGTCTCAGGCCACCAGCTGGTGAGAAATCCCTGCTCCTCTCTCATCTGCCAGACTACAGAACCCGCTCCCTGCTGCGGGACTGAATTTCATCCTTCAGCTTTTTGACCTACTTTTCTAAATGCTAATGGCTGCAAAGAAACCCATAACATGAAACAAATGTCACTGAAGTGGCCAGACCTACCAGTTCTACAGGAAAAACAAAACAAATCTGAGTAGTGTTGAAGCTAAAACTAAAATATTACTAGTCAGCTGAAAGTTTTCAGTGGCCATTCTTGCAAGAACATCCAGCAAATGACTTCAACTTGATCTCCTCCCATTTGGATCACTTTCTTCTATCACCCACATATGCTTATTTTCTAATCTGTTTTAACAGATTCTGTATCATCAAGACAAAAGCCTGTGGAAGCCTGGAGATGCAGAATACCTCCACATCACTGACCATCTAAGCCTGAGAAAACTGGATTCAATTGTTTAAATGTGTTATACACCAACATTTTTTTTATTCACTTTAAACTATTGCAGGATTTCCACTCATGCTAAAAAGCAGAGTTGTTTAATATAATCTCTGGTTTCATCCAGAAGTTGCCCCACAGATGACATCTGTATTACAACAAGGTCACTCATCCCACCCATTCCGATCTCAGAAAACCTTTCTGAAAAAAGCCAACACAAAGCCAACAGAGCATCACAAAGCCTCCAGTGCATTTCCAGTACTCAGAAAAGGAAGGAAGAGATGTTTGACACAATGTCTGGGCCTACAAGTCCACCTACAGTCCTCAGGTGCAGAGCAAGTCTCCAATACCCCTCCTGTCATGATGGAAAACTCCTCTGAAAACCACACTTGCCTTCAGAAACTTGAGTCAGCCCCGAAGCAGATGGACTCACAGTGTCCACTGCAATCAGATTTCCCCTTTCCCAAGCTGCTTGCCCATCTGATTCTAACAGGCTTATGAATGGTCAGCGGTGGATTGGATGCTCCTTTCCCACCCTTACCCTCTTCCTGATTTTTCTCGCACTTACCACCCAGGTGTAGAGCTCCTTCTCCACTGTCACCACAGCAAAGTGAGTGTTACCAGCACACACCTGGCGTGCACTGCAGCCACTTTTGATGGCATCCAGCTTCTGGGGGGTGGACTTCCCACCCCCCCAGACATACACCTCACTAGTGCGTGAAGTCACCACTGCAATGGGAGCTTCATTCATGGTACTGGACCTGCACAAAACACACATGCTTTTAATAATGAGTTTGCATTCACTGTCATCACTCATTTTCCTACTGTTGTCTATCATTTTCCCCTTCATAACCATTCATGGTTTTTATTTTCACAAACTGTTCTTTTTATTGAGTGGTTGCGAGGCCTCAATTGCCTATAGACACTGAATAACAAACCTGTCCCAAAGCAGCAGAGAAAGTAGCCTCCAGGAAACATTTTAAAAAGCCTACAATCCAATTTGATGTCAAAGACCAGGCTTTCACTGAACGGCCATGGAGCTGTTCTAATTTGTGAAAAATGAAAGCCTTACAAATGGTCATGAAATCTCCCTCAAAATACAGAAGTATCCAAAAACTTCTAACTTTCCTCTCTCTTCTATTTAAATAACAGGCTTCCATCTGAGGGAAAAAAATATAACTCTTTGATGTAGGTAAACATCAATTCACAAGCAGATTGCAAAATGGAAGTTGTAATCAAACTGTTTGCAAGCAATTTATGAACTGGAACAACTTCACATAAAGTGCTCAGATAGTACTTCCAGGTTTATGAGGAACAAAAGGTCAAATTCTATGTGACAAATCAACAGAAACACAGCTATACGTGTCAAGGAAGCTATCTGCTTCACAGAGCAACCCTGCTTACAGGCTTGCTGGGGTCTGTAGAGAACCTCTGCATATATCCAGCTTTATGAAAGGTATTTATATTTATTTAATATTCGACATTCAGTCAGTCATATTCCTCCTGCTCAAGGGAATCTGTGTGAAAGCAGGATCTACATTACATCCTCAGATATGTAGACTGTAAAGATTACATCCTCAACAGGACAGATAGAGCTGTATGGGACCTGCTGAGTTAAGGCTCCAGCCATACATATAAGCAGGATATAGAAGGCAGAGTAAAACATGGGACAATAGCCATGTAACAACTATGTCCAATTCTTAGCATTTAGGGATCTTCTAAACTACACTATTCCATTAGGGTTGTCACAGACTAACTCTCAACAAAGTTCCTCTCTGGGGAGCTGTTCTTTCCAGACTTCCTTTCAAACACATGCCCAAATAATTACCTTGGTCGCTTATTTGGCCCATTAAGCAGTGTGACTTTCTCTTCCATCTCCCTGCCAAAGGAGAAAAAGCATTTTAGGAAACAGTAGTATCGCCCAAAGCAATTTACTGACAAGCGGCACACAGAGACTGCTTTCCCTTCCAATAGAATGCTGCTCCCTCTTGGAGGAAACGTGGCAGCTGTTTACCAGCTCACAGCAATACAGAGTAAGCAGGGCAGAAGTAATGTACCATATAGCTAACAAACTTCCTGGAGAGTCAAAGACAACAAACTACATATATACCAGAATGTGGCCAACCAATACCCATATTGCACAAGAATGACCTTAAATGGCTAAATATTATCAGGATTTTGGCTTTTACCAGTGCATACAACAAGACAAAACTCAAACTTTCCTGATCACCAAGTAATAGAACTTTGGTATGAAGGACTAAGTCTGCTGTCCCCAAACAGTCCAGAATTATGGTCCACCTTTCATAGAAAGACAGTGTTCAGGCTGATGGTCAAACTAAGCTAAAATGGAGCACTTTCAATGCAACTCTCTCCAGAAGAGGGAGGCAACAAAGGGAGAAAGCAAGGACCTCTATACTGCATGATATGTATATTTTGAAAGGCCTTTCCTAATGACCATAGGAGGATGTCTGTGACCCTTCGTTCACAGAGATTTGAAGAGCAGAAACCAGCATTCCTCAAAGGAGCCTCAGAAAAGGATGCCTCAAGGTTCTCAATACAACAGTTTCTAAGACAAAGGAAGCAGATTATCTTCTCACCATACACATGCACCAACGGAACATAAGATAAGAAAACAAGACAGCAAGAATGCACTTCTTTCCTAAAGAGGCAGTTATTGAAGTACACTCTATCTTCATGTCAGGCCAAATAAACTTAAGGACTTTGCCACAAAAGCATAAACACCACTAGTCTGCACAAACCCTCCTATACTCCTTGACACCTGTCCGGGTTTCAGGCAAGACCATCTGATTACCTCCTGCGTTTGCTGAGAAGGGGATGTTCAAGCAATTCATCTGCAGTGGGTCTCTTCTCTGGATCCTGAAAGTAGTGAGTAACAAGTCATTTTTTGGGAAGTGTTCATCATCTACAACAGAATCTTAGGCCAGAAGACCTCATTCAAGTCTGCATAGACCTCCTTCACTGATTCCCTTCAGAAGGGAAAAGAATTAATTCAAATATTTGAAATGAATAGGGATAAATGCCAGGGATGTGAAGGAGGACTTCCATGCTCTGAAACTATCAATACTAGGTTTGCTTTCCAGAAATTAAGTCACAGTCAGAGAGCCAGAACTTTAAGAGACTGTATGGAGAAGATGCTTCTACCTCCACAGCACAGCATTAGAAAATAATTGCTTCTGCCAGACCATTAAATAATTGTTGTCAGAGTAAACCCAGCACCCCTCCAGAGCCTGCAGGACTGAACAGCTTAAGAGAACGCTTTCAGAGGACTAGAGGAAGCCCAATCTTAGTGATGCCTCGGACATCACAGAAATTGCCCTGCGTCATGTCATTCCCCTTCACCCCCGAATTCCTGGTTTAGGCAGACGGGAAGGGATGTCTGAAAATTAAAAAGTATTTCACCAACCTGATCAAGGCAGGAATTCACCATCTGGATCAGCTCCCGGGAGTAAACAGTGGAATCAACCTCCATGGCACGATTTCCCTGTACAATCTTCACACAGAGGTTCAGGGGATTCTAGGCAGAAACCAGAAAACAGCTGTAAGGGAACTGAACTGGACAATGTGTCCAATGGGGAGAGATGCTACAGGCCATAATTGTTTTCTTCCTTCTCCTCTGATCAGGAAACATCATCCTCCTTCCCTGACTAGCAGGTTCTCCAGAAACATAGTAATAATTCCTGCAGAAATGGTACCTCTGATAGCTAGGACTTGATCGCAACACCCAGCTTTTCACCAAATTCCCTAACAATGAAGAGAGGATAGGTTTCTCTCTGCATGGAATCTCCTATGTAGCACATTGCCATTGAAACATTGCACTGCAGCAAAGTTACTGGGGACTCAGTAGCCATGATGAGAGGGCATCAGGAAAGGATGGTATTTTCACAGTGCCTCTTTAAGGATTACAAAATCTTGCACCATGGCAGCTAGCAGCTTTTCCCATCTCATGGCACAAGCTGGCAAGTCACATATGCCAGCCAACAATGCTCCCTTTCACCCTCTCCATGTCAGCTTGATCACACTTCTCTTGCATCCAAACTTTAAGAAAAGGTAACAGTATTAAATCCTATGAAATCCAAAGGCTGGAAGTTTTCACTACAGAATCCTGCACGAAAATTCACATCTAGTAATGCTGAAAAAACCAAAAAGACTACACAATCACAAACTTCCCCCTCACAGAGAAAAGGATTTTACATTCACAACCATGATACAAATCAGCCCAGCTTGTATTCTGCATCTGGTAAACCCAGGGCTGCAGACAAGGAGGATGGAGTTTGGCAGATGCCAGAGAGGAACCTGCAGTGCAGGGTAAGTAAAATCATGCAGACATTTTCTCTGGCTATAGTTGGCACTGCCAGGCCACTGTTTTCTTCATCAGTAGATTTAAACAATGAAAGAAAAACATGAGTTAATAAAGCTATGAGCCAAGTGCAAATCTCAGGGTGATTAAAAATAAGGTTACTCAGTCCATCCTGGTTTGCAGACTTACAGTAGCATCAAAGGTCCTCTTCAGAGTAAGCAGCTCAAAGATGACACAGCCTACGGCCCAAATATCTGATTTGAAGTTGTATTTCACACCCTGGCAGAGTTCTGGGGACATGTAATAGGGAGTTCCCACCAGCTAGGAAAAATAACATTTAAAAATCAGAAATGATCCATCTGCCTTCAATTCAGGAGCTCTGCATCCATCATGGTCACAGAGGCCCATAAGCACCAGAGCTAGACACAGCTCTGACACAGATGACACACCCCACCAACATTCTGGAGGAACAGCAATAAGCATATCTCTTTCCTTCTCATCCACAAGCCTGTGCTTGCATTTCTTCGAAGACCCTGGACACCTGTCTGCTCACATCCTGATGTGGTACGTACTTCGCAATAGAGCAGTAATCATGAGGGCACAGCAAGGACTTGCCCCTCTCTTAAATATACTACATTTAGATGTAATCAAGGGCTTATGTACTGACCAGGCATAGGAAACCCTCAAAGAGGTTGAAGGAAAAAGGATCTGGCAAAACTTCCAAACAGATGCCAGCCCATAGCTGTGGAGCCACTCTGTCTGATCACAAGGTACTGCCAGGACAAAGGCTACTCTGTCTCCAATGAAAGAGGGGTTACTTTTGGGTCAGTAAGTAGAAAGCTGGCATGAATCCCACCTGAAAGACTTCCACTTCAGAAGCAGGCTTTCCTGAACAATTGGTTTAAAACAAACACTCCCCACCACACACAAAATCCCAAACCCCAGCATTTAAATGCAGAAGCCCCCCCCAGCTACAACAGAAATAGTGCTGCAGCTCAGTCACAACAAGACACGGAAAAAACATGATAAAAGGTGCAAGAATAAAGCTTCTAGATGAAGGGAGCTTGTTCTCTAGCAAGGAACTAGACAGCAAAATAAAATGAAAAAGACAGAATTCAGACGAAGAGGAAATATTCATAGTTGCTCTCTTTTCAACTCTCTCAGCAAAGCTCTTAGGATTACAAAGCTTGCCTTTCATTAGGCTCTGCTTGTACACTAGATACCTCATGGGCACATTCAGAATCTGCCATCTCTCTGTCATTTCCCGTTACAGAGCGTGACAGCTACAGAGCTACACAAATCCTAGCCACGGGAAGGTTTAGAAGCCCATCTAGTTGGAGAATCACATGGAGAACTAGGATACTGCACCTAAAGGTCCTTTAAGCAAAGGATAGTGTAAGATTTCTGTAAGAAAGACACAGACATATTTATCTTACTTGGTAAATGGGAGAAAGAATGATAAAGACAGACATCAGCGTTTAGTAAGCAAGGTAAACTTTTTTTAAAAATTGTAATTTGACTGTTACAATCACAAATACTGACAATAACATGTTCTGCACTTGTTTCACAAAAAAATTCCTTCCAGACCACTGGCCATTAGGGCACAAATTGAGCAACTAGCTCAGAACACAGCCAGCATATACAGAATGAAATACAGTTGAAGGTATGTAGTTCAAAATTTCTCACAAGTGAGAAAGGAAAGAGAAAAGCTCACAGGTGTAGATGAAGACACACAACACAGGTAAATAGAAGCCTGGAAATTCACAGCACAGCCTGCACCTTCTCTGAAAGCCAGAAGGCCATGAAAAAGGGGATGAACCAGAAGTGGTTTTGCTGCAGCCCATCTTAGCAAGGGCTTTATGCAGTAACCTTCAGTTCTCACTTAGTGTGCAACTGTACAACAGCGCTCATGTTCTGGAAGGAGGTTGGCAAGTACTTATAACACATCCTAACAGAACACCAACAGCTTGCATTAAATCTAATAATATGGCAAGGGGCTGGCTTGCATCCCAAACAATAATAAAGGCCTTTAGCAGAAAGGAGCTCTAGATAATGTCTATCTTTCCAAGCCTAGTGCTCACCACAGAAATTAATGGGGCTGGGAAATCCAAGCTGAGCCTTTCAGGTACCTGCAATACAGCTTACCCTGTATCATAACTCTGGCTGAGAAACTGCCTTCTGAAAGGGTCTGAAATGAAGAAAGCCAAGCTTGACAGCCTTCTGGTAGAATTAATCTAGCCGACAAAACTTTTCCCCCTTCCAAAAGCATTACCAATAATCCGTCCACCTGGTTACCGTAAGAAGCACAAGTGCCTTTCTTGCTTCTTTGTAATTCAGTTCAGAGCCTGAGTATTAAAGAGTAAGGAAACATATCTATGGCACAGTGGCATGTCAGGCAAGCACATCCAAGCTATCTCAGATCCAGCTGAGTCAAAATGCCCCTGTTAGCACAGCAGCATGACCAAATGAATTTAACTTGATAAGCTGGGTTTAGCTAGTCCTGAGGGAGAACACTGTACTGATGTGACTATACTTCTGTCTCTGTACCTTTGTACAGCACTGCCTTAATATTACATAGGTTCACCTCTGGAAGTATCATGCCTAGGTACCAGGGAAAGAAGAGCAGTGCTCTCTAATACAGCTACACTGGCTCTGGCACAATTCCATGCCCACAGTGGCACTTATCTTTAGTCTACTGCTGCTTTGCAGAGACACAGACATCCAAAAGGTAACCTGGGAGCAAGGATAATTGCAGGCTGCAACACACCGGCAACTATGTCAATGTTAGTGAGGTAATGTTGAGAGAAATCAAGGGAAAAGGGAAAGGAAAACCACAAAAAACAAGCAGCAAGAACGTACAGCATCCCTGGTCTTCTGCAAGGCATGCAGAGATGAAAGAAAAACACACTCGGTTTGCACACAAAGAAGGCAGATACTCACAGTCTCAGCCATAGAGTACTCAGAGTTCAGCTTCTTTGCCAACCCATAGTCTCCCAATTTAATCAGGTTTGCCTTGGTTAGAAAGATATTTAATGTCTTTATATCTCTGAAAGGAGAAGAAACACAGACACTCAAATGTATTTCTGGATTTCACAGTTTTCCACACACTACTATACCTCCCCCCCAAAATGAGGTACTTGCTACTCTGCCAGCACTGTCTCACACACACAGAGCTCTTCAAAGGCAATCTGACCCCAAGTATTGGGGCAGTAACTGCAGTTAGTTTTATCACATCCCCACACAAGCACAACACAGTCTAAAAAGTTCAGGCTCCAGACACCTATGTAAAGGCCACAGATCAAAGTAGTTCACTTCTCCCTCTCAGTCTCTTCTCGTATGAAGGTCATTGAGCAGGTCTTATTTTTCCTGGTTTTATAAATAGACCCAAGCCAGGAGTCACTGAGCTCACTAAAAACATAAACGTATGCATGAATATGTATGTATGCAAATATAAACAAACACAGAGGGTATGAAACAGATGCCACTCTAGAACTTAAACATAACATCCCTCTACCTTATGGCTCAAGAACAACTCTTTGTAACAGGACTTACTATGCCCAGAAGATCAAAAGGCCACAAAAATGCTGAATTAGGAAACTCACTGAAAACACTTTCTCCCAGACAAAATCATTTTATGTCATTTCACAGATCAACATGAGGCCGTGAATAGAGAAGATGCCCCCACAATATGATATGCTTCCCGTGGCCAACACTTCATAACACCCCCTTTTCCTAACGTACCATTAACAACTTCCCAGTGCAGATCAGGACAACATCAAGTAAAGCAGCACTTTGCATTCATCCACTTGGGGCATCGCAAAGTCCTGGGTCACTCTGACAATGTCTGCAGCAAAAGGAAACCACTGCAAACATTTAAATAACTGTTCAATTCATTATTGTGGAACAATCTGGGGCCACATATCTTCCTATACTATGAACCCTGCCCCGAAGATGGGCAACAGAGGTGGCAAGCAGGAAATCACTGCAAAGCAGGACAGACACAACATCTACTTTAGGTCAAAAACTCAGGCACTACTTCATTGAGTATAGGGTACCAACCCTTCATTAGCAAGGCTTGCCAATTACCAAAGATTCAGAATGGCAGCAACCAGGATGCTATCCCACAGGAAACATCCTGACATATCTGTGCTCATTAGTTAGAGAATGATGTTGTACAGCACACAACCCAACCATGCCAGAAACAGCTGTCTACGTGTGCAGTACACCCCAGAACACCATGGCCTCCTTGAAGCACATAAGCCATGAAATTTATCCTTCCCAAACAGAAAAGGCCAACAGAAAAAGGCAATTAGCTACTCATTAAAAACTCAGAGTCAATGTCAAAATTACCACTATCAGTTAACAAGAGGCTGAAGAAATGAGATTCAGGCAAGTGCAGGACAAATCTTTGAACAGGTTATATTACAGCAATGCACCAAAGCAAAGTCTTCATCACTGTTAGCCTCCAGGAATTACAGAAGGATGTACATGTTAGTTTGAAGCTATTAATTGTGGAGTGGGTAGGAAGTACCTTTGGCCTGTGGTAACTGCTCTTCCTACCCACTTTAGCAAACATTACTTATGCGATTTGGCAATAAAAGGCCAATTTACTTCCTTCCTACAGGGATTAACTCTTTGTTCACAAAACTGCAACAAAGACAGCAATTCCATTTTCATATACAAAATTTCTTGCACATTTATCGCTTTCTAGCCCTTAACAGAAGGGGTACTTAACATGAAGGCAGTCCAGCTACACTTTGGAGAGAAGCTCAGTGCTTGCTTGCAAAATCAAAGGCTACTCAAAGGAGTTCTGCACTCAAATCCATGAACTGCACTGGTTATCTCAGCTTTACTTCATGCCATGCTTACCTGTGAAGAATTCCTGCTCGATGAATGCAGCTCACAGCTGATGCAATTTGAAAGAGATACCAAACCACCATCTGCAAAGGCAGGAGTAAAAACATTATGTGAAGCTCAAAAAAACCCCACAAAACCCCATATATCCCAGTCACACAGGGACGCAGCAAGAGGGCCTGAGCATACTATTTAGTTGCTCTTTCAGGAGTATGAAAATGTAGAATTTCCTGTTTTGGAAATCTCTGCAAAGATATTCCAAAAGGTAGATTGTTCTAGTGCCATTCATGGTGTCTGTCCTGACAACTATCACAGAATTCAATAAGTGAAAAGACTTAGGAATGACAGCTAATAACCATCTGGGAAAGACCTACGGTTGGGCTCTCTGGAATATGAACTGTGACCATGTAATATTCACCATAAGCCAGAAGGCCTTAAAAGTCATTATATAAGATAAATAAGTGTAATCATTAACCACCTCAGCATAAGGTAGAAGCAAACAGCAGAAAATAAGTGGAAAAAAAAATAAAGAAAAAGACAGAAAAAATAAAGAAAAAGGAACAAGAAAAAAACAAACTGTGACGAGACAGATTCAAGGTAATTACTCAGAAAAGAACCTACAAAGTGGTTAAGAAGGGAGAGGAATTGAATATCCCCTAGGAAGAAACACAGAAAGAGGTTTTAAAGTTAATGATCAGATGATAAGGTGATAAGACGGTAAGACTACCAATGTCAGTTGAGCGCTCTCTTTCATTATTTCTCCCTTGGAAGTTTATACTGCTTATAGACAGCCAAAAAAGAAAATAAAAAGTTCCTGATAGTCCATAAATGTTTGCAGTATTCAACAGGAGAGGAAGCATATCAGTCCCCAGATATACACAGAAATTCCCCACCAGTGCCACAGAAAAAATGTTGTATAAATACTCAGAAACCAGACAGATCCCCAGAACATTAGGCCAGCCCCACCACTCCCTCAAACCAGTCCAAATTACCTCTTCTTCAAATAACTTGTCTTTCTGCCGCAGAATCTTATCGTAGAGGTTCCCTCCTGTAATTATAAGTGAGTGAGAAAGACAAGAGAGGTTCATCTTAGTTAATGGCAGCAGTTACTCTGCTCAGGTACTACTGGGAATACTCAAATCTTCTAAGAGATCCGATGAATCAATACAGCTCTTCCTCAGCACTCTTCACTTAAACTGGACAGGCACTCACAAAATTAAGTTGCTCTTCCATCTAAGAACTTCACTGGCATATCTAGGCTTAAGCAGAGATGATTATTTTTTTATCACCACCATTTAGTACTCTCTGAAAAGTGAATCAGTAAGATAGGCTAGCAGTCCCTACTTTTTTTACCTGTAAGTGCTTCTTGGGATATGTAAACTTTTATAGTCTGTATATCAAATCATGTGAGATTGTCCTGCTCGGCATTTTATATATATATATAAACAATACATTAAAAAAAGGGAAAGCAAGCAATTTAAGTTCAGAGTAGTCCCTGAAAGGACAAGTTACTGCCTTTCCCCACTTACTGCCCAGCTCTGACCCACCTCTCCTTCATCTGCCCTGCCAAACACATTGATGCAGAATTCACAAACAGTTGGCAACAGCAGCACCACTAACAGAAGCCTGAAATCATCAGACTCTTCATGGCACATCACAATTTCAAGATGGCAGACTAAAAATCAAGGTGAGCTAGAAGAATCGATGCTATGGGCTGCAGGCACGGAGACTCCCTGTCAGATTAGCATCCTACCAGTAAACCCCAGATCTCTGATCACATCCTGCTGCTGTTACATTTCCCAATTATCATATATTATGTCCTAATAGTAACAGAACACCGGGCCCTTTCCCATTCCCACGGGCATGGTTCAAGAGAGCTTTCTGCTGTATGATTTCCATGGGCCCATCAAGTTGTACATGTCCAAAGCAGGTCGCAATGACTCCTGTGCCTCCTCGAGAGTCTTAGACTTCCACGTTAGGAAGATGTTTCTGATATTCTTACCAAGATTCCATTCCCTTAATTTCTTTTCATTCAGCCTTACTATAACCTCTTAGTATTTCTTTGCCTTACGTTTACATTTGCAAATTACCTACAAATCACTCTTCACTTTCACAATTTAACTGAAGTATTCACTTCTGCCTCTTCTCATGAACCTCTTTCCTAGTGATTCAGACTATGCAGGCTTTTAGTGAATTCTGTTCCTCATCTCCCACTTTTTGCCATATTTTTTGCAGTTCTTCTGAACCAAAGAGCAGTGTAACAGGTATTACATGGCCAAAATCCTACACAAGGAGACAAATTAGCTCTTGACTCGGATAACCAATACCACTATACACACATACTAAAACCAAATTACTTTCTTTTTCATTTCATCTAACCACATCTAACCTTCTGTCACCCTCTTCTCTCCTCAACAAATGTATTCGATAGGATTTCTTCCCAAATCTGTTTCAGATGTATTTACTGATGTTATCCACAATAAATCCAAGTCCTGTGGTACCACGATATACACACAGAACTACAGGCAAATAAATCAGTAACTTGTCTTCCTCCCCTGTAAAATGGAGACGATATTTACCCAAATTTGAAAGTCTTTCCTAGATCTCCAGAAGAAACATGTCAGCTAAAACAGTAAGAACTTTGGATTCTGAGGAGTGTCTGACAGAAACTAGTTCAGCTTTACTTTAAACAGTACTCACAATTTATCTTTTACACTAGAAAAAAAAAAAAAAAAAACTATTAACAAAGCCAATATCCGTAAGTCTAAATGAGATTTCCTCTTTCTCCCATCCCTAGTTCTGTACCACTCAGACACATTCAGGCAACACAGGCTATATACTCATCTCTCGATTATTGTCCCAAAAGTAAAACAAACAATTTAGGGACATCAACAAACATGTACAGACATCAGTACTATGCAGTTTCTCTCTATGCTCTCCAACAAATTTATAATGGCCCCAAGCATGCAGTCTTTTCAGGGCAGCTAAATAACTCACAGAGTACACCTAAAATAAATGGTGCATCAAGAGCAAACATTCCCCTACTCATGCACTGGACTCCACCCTGCATAAAAGCAAAAAGCAGAGAAGCAAAACCAGCTTTGGTCAACCTTTCAAAAATGCTTTGCGCAACTCTGTTGTGCTTCCCAATCTGTCTCAGTGAAAGCAATCTGTCTAAGATGAAAACAAGATGATAGCCTTTTTCATCAAAAAAAAAAAAGTTTCTGATGATGAGCCAAGGCTTAACACAACCCCCAAACACACAGAGGATACCTAGCCAGGGAAGCTGTCCCACCCATCCAAATAGGAACCACACTGCAATTCTAGGTAGGTATCCTGTTCCAGCAATATCAGCTGTACATGATATCCTCTTCCAGCTGTCTAAGAGCAGCTGCAACTCAGACCCTCAAATCAAATCCTTCTACCTCTCCAGCCCAGCTGGGACAGTTTCCCCTGCAAACTCCACACAATACCATCTCATCTACGCTTGTGTGGAATGTTAAGTTTTCTCTACCACCAGACAGACTGGATTGGGGATTTTTAATAGTAAACATAGAAGCTGATAGCATAAGGCAGGAAAAGTCCTGATTGCAGAGTGCCAGTAGACTTTTAAGCTTTGATTCATAATCACCAAATAGAGGGTTCTATTTAAGTGACACTACTGAAAAGCAGCCCCACTCTGTTCTGGCAGAGAGGCCTGAATATCCTCATGGTCTTTTCCAACCATCCTCATAAAAGAACACAGCAAGGTGCGTTAGAAGTGTACATTACCAATAACCCCCCTTCTTCCACTGCATCAGCTACTCAGAAGACTTGAGAAATCATCTACTGCCTGAACTCCCTGCACTAACTACTGGACTTCTTTCTTTGGCACCTGAGACACTGATCAATCAGAAGGGTTCTCAGGAGCTATGCAGCAGAATCCACCTTCGTTCCTCCGCTTCCCAGAGGACACCCCACAAATACTCCCTGCAGATGCTGCAGGAGGATGACTCAGCAACGTGGCAGCTGTCTGTTTGTAAGCAGGAGTGGGGATCTCACCGTTACAGTACTCCAGCTCGATCAGCAGCGTGGTGTTATCCATGAAGTGATTGTAGTACGCGATGATGTTCTCATGCTGCAAGAGGGCAAGGATAACAATTTCGTTCAAAGCATCACGACGCTCCTTTTCTGACAGCCGGGTCAGGTCCACCTCCTTCCACACTACAAGTGAGTCATCCTGAAACACAAAAACATCTTTTAATTAAAACCACACTAGTACGAAGAGAACATCATGTGCCTTTACAGCAGGAAATTAAAATTTCAGGAAAGGTAAAACGTTCCTGCCTCTTACAGATTTCAGACAAAGATTCTTCACAATAATAAGTTTTGAGGTTTTCTGTTTGGTGCTAGGAATAGCGATGGCCCAAAGCCGTCTTTCTAGCTGGCCAACACATGCTTTGGAAAAAAAAAAACCCAAACAAGCCACCACCAAAAAACCATACTACAAGATTTCCAGGGAAAAACACAGAGTTTGTTTTGTTTCAATAAAGACTAAACATATTCTGGTTCAATAAAGGGAGAACAGCGTATTTCCAATCCCTAACTGTAGGATACTATACAAGACTACAAGCCATTACAAACACCCAGGTATTCCTAAAATTAAAAAAAAAAAAAAAAAAAAGGCAAACAAGAACAAATTTAGTTTGCCCTTGTTAAGCCCACCCACATCGTCAGACAGACTGTAAGTGATCTGTTAAGTGAACAGTGTTCACTTACAACTGTTCAAGCAGTGACACCTCAGAGTGGCCTTCCCCCAGAAAAAAAACCTGAAGAACAGCCCTTGGGAACCAAGTCAAGCCTTTTCTTTACCAGCTGCTTAAAAGCACAACTAGGATCGAACTGGATGGGAGTAAACGACTTGGGAGCAACGGAAAGACTGGCTTTTCAGCCAGTTTCCCCTGATTATACTGAAATGCTGATCACGCGAGACAATTACCTGTATGAGATGCCCCCATGTCCTCTGTGACTGGAATAAAACATAGAAAAATGAGGAATCTATTAGCATGAGAAGAGCGTCCACATCTCCCTACAAAACTTTAGGGGACCGAGAGACTGGCGGCACACAAACGTGCCGAAACCCAAACCCTGCGCCCCTCGACGCCGAGGGCCGCAAGTCGTCCTTTCGCGCCGGGAGCTGTCACCCAGGGGGCTGCTATCTGTCAGTCAGTCACCCAGGGCGCTGTCTGTCAGCCTGTCAG
>NW_020799101.1:25464258-25485414 GCF_003259725.1 Athene cunicularia | reverse complement strand
GCTCTGTGTGTGTGAGACAGTGCTGGCAGAGTAGCAAGTACCTCATTTTGGGGGGGAGGTATAGTAGTGTGTGGAAAACTGTGAAATCCAGAAATACATTTGAGTGTCTGTGTTTCTTCTCCTTTCAGAGATATAAAGACATTAAATATCTTTCTAACCAAGGCAAACCTGATTAAATTGGGAGACTATGGGTTGGCAAAGAAGCTGAACTCTGAGTACTCTATGGCTGAGACTGTGAGTATCTGCCTTCTTTGTGTGCAAACCGAGTGTGTTTTTCTTTCATCTCTGCATGCCTTGCAGAAGACCAGGGATGCTGTACGTTCTTGCTGCTTGTTTTTTGTGGTTTTCCTTTCCCTTTTCCCTTGATTTCTCTCAACATTACCTCACTAACATTGACATAGTTGCCGGTGTGTTGCAGCCTGCAATTATCCTTGCTCCCAGGTTACCTTTTGGATGTCTGTGTCTCTGCAAAGCAGCAGTAGACTAAAGATAAGTGCCACTGTGGGCATGGAATTGTGCCAGAGCCAGTGTAGCTGTATTAGAGAGCACTGCTCTTCTTTCCCTGGTACCTAGGCATGATACTTCCAGAGGTGAACCTATGTAATATTAAGGCAGTGCTGTACAAAGGTACAGAGACAGAAGTATAGTCACATCAGTACAGTGTTCTCCCTCAGGACTAGCTAAACCCAGCTTATCAAGTTAAATTCATTTGGTCATGCTGCTGTGCTAACAGGGGCATTTTGACTCAGCTGGATCTGAGATAGCTTGGATGTGCTTGCCTGACATGCCACTGTGCCATAGATACGTTTCCTTACTCTTTAATACTCAGGCTCTGAACTGAATTACAAAGAAGCAAGAAAGGCACTTGTGCTTCTTACGGTAACCAGGTGGACGGATTATTGGTAATGCTTTTGGAAGGGGGAAAAGTTTTGTCGGCTAGATTAATTCTACCAGAAGGCTGTCAAGCTTGGCTTTCTTCATTTCAGACCCTTTCAGAAGGCAGTTTCTCAGCCAGAGTTATGATACAGGGTAAGCTGTATTGCAGGTACCTGAAAGGCTCAGCTTGGATTTCCCAGCCCCAGCCGGGCCCAGCGCGTATTAAAACCGGGGCTGCGAGGGGCCCGCCTGGGCGGTGCGCCTGCCGCACTCGGGCTTCAGCGCAGGCGGCCGAAGCCATCTTCCACCGCTTCTCCAGCCCGCTGCCTCCTTCGTGAAGCCTCCGTAAGCAGAAGTTGCCTCAGCTCCTGACAGAGGTTATTTTACTGCCAAAGAAGTCAAGAGTTCAAGGTTATTCTCCTAAAAACCTTTCAAATTATATTTTGGTAATAACTGCCCGAAGTAACTGATTTATATCAAAATTAAGTCATTACTGTTTCATATCACACAGATGTTAACTTTTTGCTTAACTGTACTACACATAACATACATTATGGAAAAATAATTTCTACAAGGGAGAACACATTGATAAACACCACAGCTGTGTCCCAAGCTCAAAGATCTACTGGAAAGATGAGGGCACCTGCGGTGGGTACACATTTCACATCATTAATAAAATGCAGCAGGTTCCCTGCCACGCCACTCTGGGTTCATGACTTTTCCCTCCAACCAAGATGAAATAAACTGAGAGCTTCACAAATAATGCTTTAGATCTGGAGCTGCGATAATTTCTCTGTCATAAAGAAGTATTAGCAACCTTTATTGTAGGTTAACGATTTTTTTTTTTTTTTATAGATGATGCACACTACCACAATTTCAATATTTTATTTTCAAAATTCAGCAGTTGCAACCACAGATGGGAAAATAGAGTTGAATGGTGGTGATTGTTCACTTGAGGACAGGTGATCCTACACTTAGAGGAGACATCAGGAGCTGGAGCACAAATCCCTAAAACCAGGTACAACCAAGCCTGGTTAGCTCTTCTCCCACTACCTTGGGAAGATGCTTTGTTGCTCAGAGCATGGAAACACAAGTGGGGTTCCTTGCCATGAGGTGAGGGTCAAAGAGCTGTTCAGCATTATATGCATCTATTTTAAAAGTAACTTACCCATCAAAGTTTATTTGCTGTGCATTGCAACTATTTCCATACAAAGATGTTGTCCTTCCAATTGGCAAAGACAGCACGTCAGTTTTAGAATAAAGGAGCTTACAGAAACGCATGAGAAAGCTCAGACATGTTTTGCTAAGGATCATTCACTCCCTCCACTACAGGGCGAGTACCTGGCAAAATATCCTCTGGCAAATAATTTTTTAAAAAGATATCTAGATGGCAAAATCTCACAGCAATGCGATTAAGGAATCTGGAACAGTTTTAGAAAACCAGAAGACAGTATAATACACATTATTCCATAAAATGATCACAGTAGTAGCCACAATCAGTTTTAGCCACCCCACAGTGTTATCTTTACTATGCTTTAGAAAGCAGGGCAGTAATTCTCACAGCAAGATGTCCCTAAGGGAAGTAGCAGCCACTGCCCACTCAGGTTTACTGGAATATGACTGAAGAATTTTACACTGAATTTTTTACTCAAGCGGCAACGTGCCATTCTGCCTCTTGCAAAATCATTACTTGGTCAAGGGTAGGTACACTGTCATTTAAAGCAAATCATATCAAGTATCTGCCTTAGTTCAAAGATCTCATTCGTGGTTTCAGAGTCAAGACAGTACATTGATTATGTTACTAACACAAGGAAAGAGCAGCCCACACTGAGAAGGAAGAAACAAGGCCTCTACATGGTTAATTATAACTAAAATGACAATACCATGAGATTCCAGTTACATATGTATAGCAAATACCTTACACCTGGGGAAAGATTATCCAAAGTATATTTAGGGAGAAAATAAAAGATGAAGCAGCTGGTATGGGTGAGAAAACCCTAGAGTGTAAAGTTCTGCAGCAGATCAGACCAGAGCTGCACTAGTATACAGCTGCAAACACACAAGCACACCCTCCCCTCTGTCCGCCTCTACTGTGCGGCAGCTGCAGGAACAGCATCTCCCATATAACCAAGAAAAAACAAGTTCATCTCATTACAGTTCCAACAGAACCTCCTGGTGCAGCTTATGCAAAGATCACATAATGCAACCGATTTATGGAAAAGGTACCTCAGGAATATCAGCTATGAAAGAAAATTAAGTGACAGGAAACCGCAAAATGAGACAGAGCAAACGTGAGCGTGGTTCTGTTGCTGCCTTTTTTGAGTAACGTGCTCCCAAAGGAAGTTATTCAACACATACATTTTATTGCAAAAACTGAAATACAACAAGTCTGATGGGTCCTCTGGGAAACAGCAGTTTTCTCCAAATGTGATCTAAACAAATGATCCTCACAGCACAAATCACTAGGACTGACACCTGGAGACCACAGGTCCTCTGGCAGGCTGTGTCAGCAAACTGGAAGTGCAGAAGCTAATGCACTGAGTTTAAGGTGATAAACCACATGGACCTCTGGCAACAGAAAGACCAATCAGGTATCTGTCCCAATCAGGTATCTGTTACTGCCATTTTGCAGAAAGTTTAAGTCACTTCAGCTGCAGCTGAAATGGAGCAACTCCTAACTCCTGCCAGTGCAACAGACTTCCAGTACAAAGCAAAACAGGCTTCCTACAAACACTGCTGAGCAAATACAAGTATTTTAGCACTGCAGCAAAAGCTTGGGCTCACCTATTTCAGGTTTATAAAAAGGTCCAAGAAATGCCAACAGGCAGTTTTTCTAAATCCTCTGCTCCTTCCACCTTCCTCAGAGAAAGGCAGGTGTGCCAGAGCCATCACACCAACACCAGCAGTGGTTTGGGGTAGGAACAACACAGTAGGCACAAGCCCGACAAATTTTTCAGGTGGAGAAGGGGCAGCAGATATAACTACCAACCCTGAACTCCTGCAGCCTTCACCAGACCCAACTTTCTTCCTCCTGTGAAAGATGTATCCATTTCAGGTTTGTGCTCTCTCCTTCCCAACGAGCCACCTTGAATGTACAGTAAGTTCACTTCCAGAGACTTTGTTCGCTAAGGGCAAGGCCATCACAGGCATATGAAAGACAATTACAGCAGAGGGACACAACTAAAGATATGAGACAGAAAGAGAGGCCACGCTGCTCTCCAGAACCTCTGGCATAGGACCCTATGAAATGCACAGGCAAGAACCCACTACTGTTGCCAACCAGCTGCCAAACTAGTTTTGAATCGGAATCCCTGATCTGCCAGTTAAGAGACAACACAGGTGGTATACACTCGGATTATTTCTCACATACCTGAGCAGCTTGTAAGAAATGAGCAAGAATGTGTGCAAAATACTCATCCCCTTATGTGTGCATGCACACAGCAGCTGCAGCAGGCACTTAGAACAGGGTGCAGCCTACGTTGGCTTAGCAGGAGGGGGAATACACAAAGATATACCTTACTTAGGAATGCTCACGCGCTGTGTTAAGTAGTGTGATAATTAAATCGTTAGTCACATTGACAAGTGGGTGGAAGAGGCTGAAAACTGAAAACGTCTGATGCAGTTTGCTACAGGCGATTATAGATTTACCAGTGATGCATCTGTCACACACAAAGATGGGCTCAGACCCAAGTATCTGCAACAGCTCAACTTTAGCCTATTTCCCAGAAGTAAAAAGGAACGAAGACACCAGCTCTGCATTCACAGTACAAGAAACAGCCCAGACCCACCGCCAACCTACCGCATGAGAACAGCTGTACGATTTCACATACTCAAATATTCATCCAGGCAGGAACTTGCAGAGGCTAATCCTTATCCAAAGATCTGGAAATTTCCCTTCTTGAAATTCTCCCTGGTAGTACCAACTAGTTATGTAGCATTTATGTGTCCCCAGTCCTGTTACATGGCTATCTCACTTGGCTACCGCATGACAAAAGGCTCTCAAGCTCAGCAGAAGAGATCTGACAGCAGTTCAGTAAATGCCTAAGGACTCTCTTCAGTAAGCATCTGCCACTTACACAGGACCAACTCATCTTTGCAACAGTTTAAAAATTCCTCTAAAGTACAAAACTGAAAGTAATTCCATTAATGAACTAGATTTTACATGGGAGCTGGCAGTGAAATAATGGATCTTGTACTCTAGAGCACTGGCCCTGTTCCACTATCAGCCTCAACATTCCTCCACATAGAGGGATATACTTAGGAAGGGGAGGAAGAAAGGTGACAAATGGTAACCTGTATTAGAGACACCTCGCTTGCTGTGATGGTCACGCTCTGCAGAGAAGCCCTGTGCAAGCCAGTACCTTTCCCAAGTCTGGAATTCTCAAATTCTGTAGAAATTAATGACTGCTAAGAGAAACCCAAAGGCTTGCAGGGCATCCATGTACTTGCTGCTTCCTGTAACAGGTCAATTTGCAGGAACCGGCAGTCGACAGGAACATGCACAAAGAGGACAAGATTCACACGGACAACTTAGGTGGGTTGTTTTTCCCCAAAGAAATTTATTTGAGAAAGTTGACAAAAATCCCCCAACCAGTCGTTACAGGTAAATCCACACCAGTCCCCCACACCTGCTCCCCAGTAATCATACCAGTACAGTGAAGATCAAAACGCAACACCAGAATGATGACAGTGTGTAACAGTCACTTGGGGAACTTAAGGCCTTGCCACCATTTTTAAGATAAAGGTATCTTTGTACTCAGGGATAGGGAGAGGATATCAAAACAGACAAGAGTGGAAAAGCCCCTTTCTTGTACTGTCTTTTCAAGTTATATAAAAACAAAAGCAAAACCTTATCAGATCTACAGGCTTCAAACTGTAGGACCTAAAACTACCTTCAAATGACTTCTGTAATTCAGTCCTGTGGCATCACTGCTGTTCTGCAATGTAACAGCTTTCAAAAACATACAAGGATAAAAATGGATGCAAGGGCAGAGGAGTGGATTTGGGTTCTTAATATGGCTTTATCAAAGAAGAAACAAATTAAAAGCAATCTAAGCACTTGACAGTGGAACTAACAACTCCAGGAACTTGGCAAAGGGGAGGCAATGTACTAATGTATTTAGATGACAGGAGGTCATCTTTTCATCCTCTTTCCCATTGCCTCATCCTGAACAACCGTTTCCTTCCTAGCAATAGATCAGATTCAGGTCAGAAATTATAAAAACATGCTTTTTTTCAAAATGGTAGCCCAGGCCCAGGGCCATGACAACCTCTTCCCTAGCCAGACTACGCACATGACACCAGAATGCTGTGCTGCTGAACCATTTGTTCTGAAGGAACGCAGAGAAGGTGAGAGAATTTTAATCACTGCCTAAAAACTGCAGCAGGTAAGTTCAGGAAGTTAACCTCCCTATTTTTTCCCAGCCCAGTTTATTTAACATCATGCCACCTGGACAGCCGAGAAATGATGAGAAGCTGCTTGCTCTCTGTAGTACCACACAGGAGAATAAGAACTCTGTTAAGGGCACAGTTCAGACTCCCCCAGATGTAGAATTAGCCTATTCCTACCCCATACTGCTTTTCTGAGTTCATTCACATTCTTCCAACAACTCCTCTGCCAACCTGCGAAGCACCCCTTGCACCCTCAGACCTCAAAGCAGGGCACAGGCCTTCATGCTTCACATGAGCAGCAGCCCACCTTGCTTTGAGGTCTCAGAAAATGAGATTCAGCCAGCTGCCTGCTGGATAAATGCTACACTGTTAGATGAGAAAAGTCTCCTGCTCAACATAGACCAAGCTTCCAAGCATAAGCTACTCCTATTTGTTCTGTGACTGTATCTGACTGAGGCCTCCCATCTGCATGAAAGGCTGCCCCTGACCAAGACTTTCAGGAAAACTGCTGCATCATTTCAGACCAAGAAAGGCAAATCCAAGACAAACACATGGAGCAAGGGTGGGACCAAGGCTGGACAGCTTACTGGAACAAAGCAGGCTTCCCCTTTCCAAGCTCAAACACGTACCCAAGCCCTCCTTCCAAGGCTCCCCTTCCTCCAGGCTGAACCACCATATGCTCAAGTGCCCTGACCTGTCAGCACAAAGACTCCAGCTCCCACAGGGAGAAACACAGAGGTCCGCAACAGGGACCAAACCTCAGACCTCCCTCTATCCTCAGGCCCTGCTGGAATGATGAATCCTATTGCTTTGCACTCACCTCCTTTTACACGAGGCTTAGATTCCAGCTGGTCAGAACAGGGAATCCCCTGCTCTGCCCCAGTGCTAGCTGCATGGCACCTAAAGAGCTCAGCAGGGTCAAGTGGCTCAGAGTAACACTACAGTCACAGACAGATGGGAGACATCATCAAGCCAAGATTATAAAAGGAGAACAGACAGCGCAAAAACTTGCTGCAGCTGTCATGGAAACATCTTTTTTTTATTTAATCACTGCCCCAGGAATCCCCAAACCCATCACAACCTCCCCACCCTCAAGATCCAACAGGATTTCACAAGTCCCTCGTTGCCTCCAAATGTTTAGGCTCCCCTCCCCCTTTAGGGTCCAAATTCCTGCAGAAATGCTCCAGTCAGTGGGTATCATCTGTGAGATGGCTCCAGGGGGCCATGGTTGGGTCCCAGCGGTGTCCAGCTGGGTCTGAGAGGAGGGGGAGGAGGACTTGCTCCTTTACTCAATCAGTTTCTTGGCCTTGAAGAAGCGACGCAGGTAGAAAACCTGCCAGGTGGCCAGTCCGATGAGACAGCACATGGAGAAAATGCTGAAGTACAGAACCCGGGTGTTTGTCGACTCTGAAACAGACAACAAACCATTGTGCGGGAGTCTGACATCACAGGATGCGCCTCAAGAGGGCAAAGTTCCCAGGATTTCCTCTCCCCACCCATGCAAAACTTCAAAGGCAAGATATCGTACAACATGAAGGCAAGAGCACCCAAGCACCAGCAGTACTTGACAATAAAAGCAGAGGGAACAGAAGGATAATGTGGAATTGTGGTTAATGGGCAACATTAAAATGTACAGAGTAATTCACATTAGGAATGGAGACAGAAAGAAATGATTTCTAGAGACAGGACACACAAGACTCATTGACTGCTTCGGAAAAAGAGAAATACCAGCATGTTTCCCCTTACTAGGAACAGAAGAGGCAGAGACCACTATAATTGCTTGATCTCCAAATGCTGTGCTAATAACACATTCAGCAGAAGTAAGGGGTCTTAGAGCTCCATCCCTCTGAAGGAGCACACAGTCTCTTACCATTTGTGTCCCTCATCTCCTCTTCTCGTTTCTTCATATAGGCAAAGTCATTAACTATGGACTCTGAAAGATCTTCCAGGCGCCTCAATTCTACTTCCAGAGGCTTCAACTTCTCCACTTTTGCAATCTAGAAAACAGAAGAGTCAGGCAATCACTGAACCAAAACCAAAAGCTCCCACATGGGTTTTTAGTGCCAGTTTGAACCACTCCTCCTCACATACTACAGATCTGGGGCATCCTTTCCCTAGGGAAACACCTCTACAAGCCAGCAACTACCATTTCATAAAACACTACCACTTCTCCCACCTGTTCTCTGAAACACACTTTCCTACTACCCCTCCTACACAACAGAGGAGCACAGTATGCATACAAGCACATTTCTTCCTTATTCGGCCTAATGTTAGCTTATTCACAGTTGGCTTCGGAGCAGTGGGTAGAAGAGCTTGCCACATGACTAAACCTCCAGTGAATAGAAGTCACAGACTGAGATACAAATGACTAACTTACATACGCATATGATAATGTTCTATAGGCACAGAGGATATTAGCACTGTGACTCGCTCTGCTGTTGCCACACACCTCAGAAACCCTGAGCAGCCTGATTCCCAGTAGTAGTGGTTTGATTACACCCACAAGAGCTCAGAGCTTTTATCACTTAGACTGATAACCTCAAAGGGCAACCTATGCTCTTGGTAGGGACCACACAGCTACAAAGTGCTCCATCTGCCTCAAGCCACCAGGTGACGCTGCCGGAATACTTATGGGACAGGCTGCCTTTGAAAAGCCAGCTGGAAAAGAAAATACACTTCCCTCATAAAAGCTGGTTTTATAGGACATTATTTTTGTGCAGAACATGCAACCCACAGTCCTACAACTCACAGACTTTTATCCAAGAAAAATCCACAGGAAATTCAATTAGAAAGCACAGTCCATGACAGCAACTATTTAAAGTTGAATATGTAAACACATGTCCCTGCCCCAGTTCTTGGCTGTAACCTGACTACACATTATGTAGAATCTGTGACACAAAGACATTACTCAAAGGAAGCTAACTGTAATTCCTGCCACTGCTACAGCATAGGGTTTGGGTAACTCCGGTTCTCATGTAGAATTTGTCACTATTACCAATGAGTGACAGGCCCCCACCATGAAGGCCAGATGCCACGTCCCTGAGTAATGCAGCAAAAGAAATGTTACAGAAAACCACAGAAAACACACAGAGCACCTGCAGCTCACAATCAGTCGCACCACCACACAGGATTACTCAGACATAAGCTGCAGGATGGCACCCCTCAGTGGTCCAGGTGCTAACAGGCAGGCAACAGGGTGGCCAGGGTGCAGGCATCCCCAAAACGCCACTTCCAGAGGCAGCTGCCTGTGTGCCAGAGCCCATTTGAAGAGATGCTTGTGAGCAGGCCAGTGCCAGCTGATAAGCCATTTCGCTGAAGGGTCTTCACATGACACGTGTATTCTGGCAAGCTGCAGGCCATCAAGCAGTCATCTGAGGAATTTTATGCTGAGGCAAACTGTATATTACAGCTCTGCCTGTACAGCAGTGTCAATTCCGAGTCCGTCTGTGAGGAGTAGGAGGAAACAGGAGGTTAAACCCCTCCCACTTTCAGGCCAAGAGGTTGTGCTGACAAAACCCTATGGCCCTGACATGCATCTGCCAGCAGAGCTTTGCTGAAAAACCGCTACCAGTGTAAGCATGCCTATGGCCCAGATTCTGCTGACACAGCTAGAGCAGCAGGTCTATAACACACACAAGGGCTCAGGCAGCTCTACTGACAAGTTAACTCTGCACTGACCAGCTCCATTATCTTCCTGGAGGGCACTCTTCCTCATTCACAGAAGGCTACAAAGGTTCCACTGGGAAAAACCAAGGCTTGTCTGCTTCATCCTGCATCCTTTCAGCTGCTCTTAATAGGTGTAGCTAGAAACATCTGACTGCTCCTTTTAGTCCTGCATGTACTGAGATGCACATGATGGAACCTCTTTCATCCCTAGTGAAGCCAACTATGCACAGCTGCTCCACAGGATTTTGTAAAAAGCCCACCAATCATCTGTGATGACCATAATCCTAGGAGGAACATCTGGACCACCAAAACAACCAAGAAAACAACAACTCCTCTGAACTTCTCAGGGGCCACATAGATTTGTCAAAGCCTAACTCTCTTCCTAGCATAGAGGATCTTGCTATAGCCAAGAACTGACAAGGAGCAGCTGATCTGGAAAGGAACCTAGATTGCCAAGCCTTCTTGGTGCCCTCTGAAAAGTCTTCTCCCAGAATCATTCAGGTTGAAAAAGGCCCTTGGGATCATCGAGCCCAGCCATCAGCCCTACTCTACAAAGTTCTCCCCTACACCATTATCCCCCCAAAATCTCATCTAAACAACCCTTAAACACATCCAGGAGGGATGGTGACTCCACCACCTCCCTGGGCAGCCTATTCCACTGTCTGACCACTCTTTCTGTGAATTTTTTTTTCCTAATGTCCAGTCTGAACCTCCCCTGTTGCAGTTTAAAGACATTCCCTCTTGTTCTATCACTAATTACCTGTGAGAAGAGACCAGCACCAACCTCTCTACAATGTCCTTTCAGGTAGTTGTAGAGAGTGATGAGGTCTCCCCTTAGCCTTCTCCTCCTCAAACTAAACAGTCCCAGCTCCTTCAATTACTTCATTTCTACTTACTGAATGGAGAAAGCTATTCTTCCCTACCTCAGAGAACAAAGGTATGACACTGCCATGCAGTTAGGTTTTCTAACCCAGCTTACTCTCCCAGTTGCTTTGCTCCAAGACTGTCTAGATCTATGAAAGCTTATGAAGCCAGACTTGGACATCACCCCTCTTCTCATTCCATATATCCATGCACAAGTAGGACACTGATAGTGACCCTTGTTCAATACCCTGCGTCAAGTCTCCTTGCAGCAATTCAACAAGAAAAAATGGGGGATATAAGACAGGTCACTGGTACCTTACAGGAGATGAACATCACAAGCAAAAAGCTCAAAATTGCAGCAATTCCAGGAGAGAAACCTAAGCAACAGTCCTCCCTTTCACACCTTAAGCAGCCTGTCAAGTCAAAACCCACAAATACTACAGCAACCTGGGGAGAGAGGATGGAAAAAAAGAGAAACACACTGCAAAGCAGTGTGGCTAAACATCTGTAGCAGCTGTACAAACAGTAAACTAGTCTGAGTCCTTTGCAGACACACTGCTCAATAAGGCTCAACACAGTGTGCCACTCTGAGAGGTCCTGACAAGTCAAGGATGCTTGTCAGTGCTGCGCATTTGGTGTCAGGTAGGACTGCAAGTCTAAATCCTTCTTTTCCTATGTTTGTCCATGGATCTTTTCCATTGATGAGCATAACAGATACTTACTTTTATTCCAAGACAGTTGTATCAGTACAACCAGTGAGTACGTCGACATACATGGCATAAGAGAACCTTTCTGCCTAGGGACAATGTTTCTAGGTAGCACTACAGTAATGTAACTTAAGAGTATGTCGCAGCATTGTGTTTAGAGAGATTCTGTAAATATAGTCAGAATAATCCCCCCTGTTATGCTCTCAGAGGTCATCCTGTAAGATTTCATCTTGTAATACTTCAGTAGCTGCTTGCCAGGCAGCTGGTACAATGACTGCTCTGCTCTTCCCTGACTCCAAGTACCTTCTTACTCTCCATGGAAGATGTGCTCTAAACTGACTTAAGCCATGGAGGACCAGCTAGCCCAAAGCTAAAAAGAATATAAAAAAATCCAGTAGGCCCATCTTAGAAATTTGTTCATTTTCTAACTGGCACCATACACAGCCTCCTCTGCTACCCACTGTCCTCCCTAAGGCATCCATCACACTGTTATGCACTGTGAACAATGCAATCATTTGCAGGAATCTTTCTCCGCCAACAACTCTCATCTTCTCAGGCACAGGCTCTGTGCTGGGGGCTGACTGACCCCAAATTCTAGTGAGCCAAAAGCATAGTAGCAGCCATCAAAATTCAGCATCTAAACCAGCCAGGACTGTCCCAGTCACGAAGCAACTGCTACTCCACACAGCTGGCTCTTGGGTCTAAGAAAGCTGTGTCCTCCTAAGATGGAAACATTTAGGCTTTATGCCTATTTGCAAGGTCACACTTTCAAACCAAATACCCATTTCACACCAGTTACTCCTCTGCCAAACACCTTTACAGTGATACACTGCCAGTTCTGAGAAATGCACAAGCACCATTTCAGAGCTGTTGAGCCAGTACATATTACAGTCAGGAAGGTAAGAACAATAACGATGCAATTTGACCTTTAGGAGGATCTGATATTAACTTAAAATGCCCTCTGCTGCTGGGGCTGAGGAAACTTCACATCTCAGTCTCTTGTTGCCTCTAATGCCTATGCCCAGAAGCTGTGTCATGTTGTCCTAGCAAAGAAATTCACACATTAGGCTCCAGTTCCCAGAGTAAAGAATTAATTTTAGCTGATGTTTGTCTTTTTTTTTTTCTTCTTCCTCCCTTAACACACAAAGCTTCACTGGAATTGTAGGCTGCAGACAGGCTTTCATCACCGCTGGGAAAACAGCTTCCCATCATGAGCCCCAGATCTACAAACAGCATCACGTGAGTGCCGGGAAAGGGGAGCCTGCAGCGCAGGCAGCCAGGGGACATACCTCCTCGTAGTTCTTTGCTTCAACTCCATGCTTCATATCCAGAATCACAAGCTGGTCCGGCATCCTCCCTGTTCCTGGAAGCATAATGAAAGGATTCATTGTGTGAAACATTCAGCCTGCCAGGAAATCACCAGCTCTCCCCACCACTGAGGAAGAACTCACAACATCCCTCCCCTCCCTCCATGTCTGCAGCTAACTGCGGAGGCAGCACAGTCCAGCCTAAAAATACAGAGACTTCACAATAAATCCTGGCTGAAGGAGAGCCTCCCAAAGATAATGAGAACAAGCTGTAACTAAATGCGCTAAGTGTGTGTAGGATGCAAATCACTGTAAAAACTGCAGAGGATTAGAAGATGAATACCAGCTGCTATGAGACAGCCTGGCGAAAGACAAGTCACCAAAGGGACAAATATTCAACTAGGAAGCCCACACTCCTCCTAGCAGGAAGTACACCAGCAACTTGTCAAGGTTATTGGGGTTGTAAATGATTTTACATTTACAAAGGAGAAAGAAGGTAAACTGCTCTAATTGAGGAATACGGCATATGGGCACTACTGACCCTTGCATGTTGCAGTATCTGCAGAAATGAAGGCAATCCCTTTGCCAACATATCTTTTCAGGGAAAGAACATCTCATATGTCTGAGACCCACACTGCTAATGCAAACCCCAGGATAGCAGGGAGGCTTCCGAAGCCAGGAAAACTCTACTTCAGAGAATTGCCAGCTGGAGCTGCACAGTGAACAGGGTAAGGCTGCAGCCGACAGCACAGTAGGTATCTTTTAAAGCTGTAGCCCCCCAAGCTTGGGACACCTATGGCTAACACCTTCTTTTAACTGCTACAAACTGTCACATCTGAGAACATACACAAGAGGGGGAAAAAAAAAAAAAAAAAAAGAATAGGCATATAAGATACCCTAAAGAATGCAGCATGTCAGGTGAGCTGGGTATCATATTCCACTATACCACCCACCAAGGAAATGTCTGTACATAACACATTCCCAAATCCCAGCCCTTTAGGGCATACAGTTGTCCTCAGCTGGCTGCCAGCAAAACACAACGTCTGAATTCACTTATCGTATAAATTTCAGTCTTTATCCAGGAGCATGTCCAATAGTCACACTTTGCCTTAAGAGGCTGCCAGGTGGACATTTCCACAGCCCACAAACTCAGCGTACAGGTTACACTGGGTCACTCCAGTCGGAGCTAGGAAGATACTCAGATCTTCAGAACAACATCCCCAAATTTTATCTCTACCCACTGAACAGTTCTTCAACACCAGAGCAGAATCACCTCTGCCTTTTACTGCTATCAGAACATGGAATAACCTGATGACAAAATGGTCCAAATCAACTACAAACTGTTTCTTAAAATTCCTGAGGGATATGGGAGCTCAAAATACAAACCCAGCTATTTGAGAGCCCAATGGATAAATTAGGAATAGGATGGATTTTTTTGGTTTTCTTATAAAAGACTGGTCACTGTAAAAACAAATTCAAATCCCAGTCCTGTTCTTTAACAGACAGGCTGTATACAGCCACCCAATGCTCCTTTCTCCAATCACAAGTTATGACTGCTTATGACATATATATACCAGCATGTCTGGAGACTGGCAGGTAGGACAGTCAACAGTAGCTGCAGAAGAAAATTCAAAGCACACAGTCCAGTGAGAGGTTTTTTTAATGCTGTTTAAATTACAGCAACTTGGGTGGAGACCTGGAGCTTCCAGGAAGAGATGAGAAAGATGAAGAGGCCAGTGAACAGGAGAACAGAACTGGAAGGATTAATTTGTCTGGCTGGAAGGGAGAGCTGCCAAGAACCAGTAAGAAAGTAGAAAACGTAAAGCTGCTGGGTGCAAAGGGGCAGAAAGCAGACATTCTGCAAGAGGTTAACGCTGTCAGGGACTGGCCTGGAAAAACTCAAGCCGCTCTTCTACAAGTTTACTGAGCCCAAGATACTAGGCAGCTCCCTTCATGCTCATCAAATCCTCAGTAACTTCCAGCTCCTCCTGCAGCCAGGGCTCACCAAAGCAGACAGGATCAGCAACAAATTTAAAAAAAAAAACCAAAACAGTTAAGGCCCAAAGATCTTGACCTAAACTGATACCTACATCCTCCAGGAGGTCATCTCACATGAACACAGAACTGTTTCATGGGAGATTAGCAAAGTCAGTGGAAAAACAGAATGGTTGAATAGGATGCCGAAAGATGTTCCCATAGGAATTCCAGAAAAAAATGAGCCATAAGACTCTTAAGAAAGTTTGGAAAGAGAAGGATTACAGAAGGAGCAAAGAGGTAAAGATTAGCACACAGGAAGAGCCCTACAGAGTAGCACGTATTGCAGGCAAGGCTGTTCTTCTCAGAGATTAGCATACAGCACAAAAGTTAAGTGTGCCTGGGAACAGAGGGTCAGAAAGACAGGACCCTTCCATACTCCAAGAGGGAAAAAAAGCCAATCATGCAAAAACCTACACCTCCAAGAAACACCCTAAGAACCCCTCCAGTCTGATAAGGTGGACCTTCTAAATAGGACCTCTTTCTCACTTCCTCATTTCTGTGGTTAAGGATTGAGAAATACCAGTTGCTTAGACCCCTCAGGTCCCAACGTCTCTGGCTTCCTCTACCAACAGTTTTTCTCTTCCAGGACTCCACCAACATCCTCCTTGGCTGCCTCACTACAAGTCCTGACCACTTACTTGATGTGACTGTGGGGAAAAAAAAACAACTTTAAAGAGCAACATGGGGATAAAACAGCATTTGGTCAGTTTCCCCATTCCCATACTGACCTTACAGAGGAAACAAGACACTTCCTTGTGATGTGATTACTTCTTCCACAGTACCTTAACCAAGTCCTGCAGATGATCAAGCCTTGCGGTGCCACCTCCCTTACTTTAAATAATTCCTTGATTTCCAGCACAGGCATAGGAAATCTGGAGATACCTGTCATGCAGCATCTCTCTTTAGCAAGGAATTTGGGGTGAAAAAAAAAAAAAAAAAAAAAAAAAAGGCAGCTTGGAGGCCCCCAAAGAGAAAGCCTCCAGAAGACAATTCAGCTGCTCAAACAACCAGCTCTAAATTTTGACACCTCAATGCCTCACTGGCCACCAGGTAGAAGCTGCATTTAATATTTTATCCTCATCAGTACTGAAAGCTTTAAAACAAACCTGCAACAATACAAGGGAGTCAGGGAACAAACATTTCCTACAATCAAAAGAGCTATAAGGGGTTCCGTCTAGGCAATAAACTTTTGGTCACAAGCACTGAAATAAGAGTCTAGACACAACTAAAGAAAGATGTTTTTCCCTCTTCAGTGTGTGATCACATGGAAGCTATGAAAGGATTTGTGGGACTGTCTGGAGACCTCCCAAATACCCAGGTGTTGGACAGTAAATAGCATGAGTGACTCCCAGATGAGTCACTAGTGCCTACATGTCTTGATGTGTTAAGAAGCATTTGGAAGCCCTACCTCTGCAGTGAAATAAAAGAAAAATCCTGAGCGTTTGGGGTCACTGTCTTATCTGTGAAATACTACAGAAAAGGTGTTACAAGCCAGATCCCTCCCAGTCCCAGCAAAGAAGAAAGCCTTCTCTTTCTGGAAAGTTCTCTTCAACCTGCAAACTATCTGAATCTTATACATGGAGCAAAACAAAGGCTGCCTGTCAACAGATAGGAGGTATGCTGCTACTGACCACTCTGTGAAATGCTCTGGGATCTTTTAAGATAAGAAGAACCAGGTCCGGGGAGCAGAACTCTGACAGTGACCGTGAAAAGATGTGACCACCTACGAACTTGCATGCGCTCATACCACCGCAAGTGAGACTAGAGTCCACATGTTGGCTCTTTTCAGCACGTTTGTCCTGAAGTTGAGCCCAACCACTCAAAGCAGCACATGCGTCACACTCACAGGAAACAAGCCTCAGTGCTTGTTAGGCAACCATTCCTGCAGGACAAATGCAGAGCTGACATCCTGCTCATTTCCCCTTCCCTTTATTGACCACTTAGAGAGCAGTTGCGCATGCAGACCAAGGCCACATTCTCTATACACACACACATCCCAATCCCAGAAAATGTTTGCTATCCTAACACTGGACTGCTGTCCAATACACACTGTTGAGAGATCATGTTCCACCCAATGGGGAGAGATGGTCAGCTGGGGAGAAAGACAGGGTCCAGGAGATGATGGCATCCTGCTCTGTCCTGGCTTGACTGCAAGGTGGGGAGAAGCATGGAAAGGGTAAAAGAGGTGTGGTTTGCTCCTGGTACTGCCACTCACTGCAAATGTGGTGACCTATGTGGGAGGAACGCATGATTCCCCTTTCAGAGGAAACCCAAGTGCTCTACACAACAGCCAAAGAGGATTACTTAACTTCAACTGCAACACCGAGAGCAGATATCCTGCAGTGAAACTGTCCACAACCTCCTGAAGATCAGCTTTAAAAGTCAAACAGTCTTCTGCAGACCACACTCAGCATCGCTTCACCCATACCCCTAAACACACATATCTACATGAACTCATCTGGAAGCTAGAAGCAGCCAACAGACCTTTCACTTCACTTACCCACAGGAAGCTTGCTCTCAAAGCAGGCCTCAAACATATCATAGTCTTCAGTGGTGAAGGCAAACTTGCCCTTAGTGGCATCCTCCTTGGCATACAGAATGTGCCCAGCTGAGTCAGTTATCTGTAAAAGAGACGAGGGTGAGGAACACGGTGCTTCACTGCCACGGACTTACGGCCTGCGCCATGCAGGAAGAGTTCTTGCAGCATTCCCATTGGAGCTGCTGCATTCTCCTTTCAACAATTTCCCTCCTTCCTCACAACTGTATCAATTCCTCTCTTCCTCGCCCCACTCCAGGTGTTGACAGCGTGACTCTAAGATAATTATTTGCTCTTAAACAAAAAAGAATCCCACCAAAACCCAACTAACCAACTAAACCCAAAACCACACCAATTCCTCTTCCTCCTGTAACCTCTGAACATAGACTACATTTAGGAACTCTAGCTGAACCGAACTGTTATTCATTGCCTTCTTTTTGCAAGCAAAATTCATGAATTCCCATAGCAACAGAGATATGGAGAAGTCTTATGGAACAAAAAAGACTCATTCCCCAGAAGATGAAATGGAGAAGGGCACATCTATTCCTCCAGAAATGAACCATCAGTGTGGCCTTCAGTTACACAAGGTTTGGGTGCCAAGATCCATAAAAGTGGCCACTTCAGAGGCCAATTCAGACTGCACAGAGTAATGACTGCTTTGCATGAAGTCTATGAAATTACTAAGAAGGTTCACAGAAATGCTTCAACAAAGAGTAAAAAAAAAGACATACATTTCATGACGCAGACTTGAGAATCATTGTGTTCAATTAAAGGCTCCATCCAGTTGAAATACTGTGTCCAGGGAGAGGCATGAAAAAACCTGAAGGCATTACAATACTGTGTGCAAATCAGGAGTATGTGTTCCACTGGAACACTTCCCAGTTCCCCTCAACTCTATCCTTCAACAGATATGTCTGAAAAAACATAGGTGCTAAAATTACTAGGGATCTTTGAAAGTCTTAGAGGAAGAGATAAAAAAGTTTGGGAATAACTTTAAAGGTATATGAGACAGAAGCACACAAAATAATTTGTGGTCAGGAGAAGGTAAGTCAGACTTTCTCCTTCACTCCATCTCACAACAGAAAACCACCCTCATTTCCCTGTACAAGGGCCATACAAAAGGGCTATGTACCCCAAATTATTCTAAAGAAACACTCTATTAGAACACATCATTAGCTCCCTGTCATGGGATACCACTGATGCCAGTAGCCTGCTGGACTCAGAACAGGTGTGGACCTTCACATGGATAATGAGAATTGCTGCATTAGGCAGAAAAAATAATACAGTATATAAATGCTCATGCCTCAGGGTATAAACCATAGCAGGCAAGACTTTGGGAACAAGCTTCCTCTACATACTGATTATCCTGTAATTTTCTGTTATGGGATTTGTTGTAGCTGCCCCTGCACCATATGGTATTTGTCAGCGTCCGAGAACGAGGAGCACCGTTCTCCTCCCGCGCTGCAGTTCCTGCTCAGAGCTCTCTACCTGTACTCAAGCGGTGAGCAGCTGATAGCACGCCTGCACAGACAGGCACAGTCAGCAGCTGCGTTGCCATCTCCCTGCCGCAAGCCACCTCCTGCTGTCTGGAAGCCCCTAGACTATGGGAAGCACCCAGCTCAAGCCAGCAGGCCCTGCGGGAGTGCAGGACTGTCTGCATCTGACCACAGAGACCCGGTGAACAGTAGCCCACAGAGCAGTCCCAATTAACCAAGACGCTAGCCTCCAAAGGGGAGGATCTGCCTCCACAGACCATATGATCTGCACACTGGGGTCTCCATCCCAAGAAGCGCTGACAAGAACACAGTAAAGAAAGCTCCCAAATGTCCCTATTACTTTAAGCACTATTCCCTTAGGGCTTTGTAGACACTGGAGCTCATCTTTAGCTAGAGGATATTACGCAGCTTGATCCTTTCTTGCCCTTTGCAGCTCTAGCAATACCCTGCTCACGAACAGGATTCTGGACAGTAAACGCTTGGCTATCTACTTTCATCAAAACTGAATAGCGTTCCCCAAATCAGCCAAATACACTGCCCATTCAGCCGGGCCGCGGGGGCGGGAGAGGCTGCTAACAGTCCAGCCAGAACGCTTGTGGGGGAGTTGACCTGAAAGGGATTTTTCATGCTATTCTAATGTTATTTACGGTAACGCAATCCCCTACAGATAGGGCATTGTTCACCCTTGACAAACAGCCCAACGGTTCCCCAAACCACCAGCCTCGACAATGGGGCAGAGGCACGTGGCCGGGCCCAAGCACGACCTCAGCCGCTCCGCCGCCACCCCGCAGCTGCCAGCTGGCAGAGCCCCCGGATTCCACCAAAACAGAGGGTGCCACTGTTAGCGCCGGGGTATCACACTCACAAAACTTAGCTCACTGGCAGGAACCGAACTGAGAGAGGCCAGGATTAACTACCAACCTCCTACGTTTGGTGGCCCAATCCAGAGGGCCAAAGCAGAAGGAGAGAGAACCTGCAGATGATGTCCTGAACTAACCTTTCCCACACAGACACAAACAGAAAATATGCACCTAGCAGAGGGGTTACAGCACTTACAACAGGCCCAGCATGTTGGGAGGCCACAGCATAACTAAACAGTAAGAAGGAAAGCAAGAATTCCATAAATTATTATTTCTCCTTTGTAGCTTTTCAAACTAGTACAGAAATTTTTTTCTTTGCATTTTTACTTTCCAGTTAGAATAAAATAGAACTTCCATGAGCAGTCCTACCTAGACAACAGCTTCAGCAGCAAAGCCAGACTAAGACCTAAGATTCATTGCTTCACCACCTCCCTAGACAAGCCCTCGGTCATAAAAGTGAGTTTTGGAATAGACTCTGAGGTCAGTTGACCTAAGAGCGGGCACCCAGAGAACCAGGAGGCTTGAGCACCAAGATGTAAGAGACAGATGGGAACATGGCACTCAGTCTGAAACACACACCTGACCAGCCAGATACTGCAGCAACACTTCAAAGCATTAAAGCTGCTTGGCTCTGCCTATACACAGACAAATTTCCTCTTACAAATGATGTAAGAACAGCAGAACAAGATTTTTAAAAATGCAAGACTCCAGAAGCAGCCTTCTCTAGCCATAACCAAGTACAGCTGCTAAAACCCCAAGGCTTTCAGGTGTCTATAGGCAGATGATGTAAGCGCAACTTGATTTCAGATCATCTCAAATACTCAATAACACTGAGTTTAGATACTCTTGAACAGACCATTCTGTTTGTGTGCTTACTCTTGAAACCTTTGGGAGCTTTGACAGAAATAAAAATCAGGCAGGAAGCTGTTATGGACTGATTACGCAGCCACAGACCTTACTCAGGTAGGTGGGAAATCTGAAGAAAGCCTAGGGAAGGTAGACTGTGGACAGAATTGAAGGGAAGCTGTTGAAGTTTTGATAGCTGCCTGTCACATAGGTGTATTAGTCACGTGTATTGTGCTGATGCTTCCCCTATACTCCCTGAAGACCCTTTAGGACTGCTTTCTTCCCCGTAGTAAACGCCTGCCTCCTTAAAATCCAAGTAAGCCACGACACGGCAAGACGGTAATAGCCATTTTGTGTGCCAAAACCCGGTTTCTCAGCCCCCACCTCGCCCCTTCCCTGCGGCCTGCTGCTCCATCCCGCCGCGCCCGGCCGGACGTGGGGAGGGAGCCCTCGGAAAGCCACGTCACCGTAACTCTTCCCTCCTCACACCGAGTCAGCAGGTTTAGGGCGGCCTTATCGCAGCGGCCCGCCCTGCCAGCCGCCCAAGGCCTTCGCCGCGCGGACTGTACG
>NW_020799101.1:25454878-25464208 GCF_003259725.1 Athene cunicularia | reverse complement strand
CCGGGGTGCCCGGGGTGCCCGGGGTGCCCGGACCGCCGCCGCCATCGCGGGGCGGGCGGACGGGACTCGGGGGTGAGGGTTGTCCCTTCGAGTGGGCTCTTTAATTGTCAAATAAACGATGAATGAAATTAATTCATTAATACTGGATGGTGATGGTTAATGATAATTTCTCTCATTAAAGAATTGAAAAGTTAGAAAAAGATCAGACCGCGCTCTGAGGCGGAGGAGCGTGCAAGCAGCCTGAATTTCCTAGAGGCTTCCACGCAGCGCAAGTCCTTCACTGGGAGATGCACTTGCTGTTTAAATTACGTTTCTTTTAAAAGTATGAGCAATTTTCCTCTTGACATATTCAGCCAAGAAAATTTTGTTTTATCAGCTGTCTCACTTTGCATCAGCATCCTCCAAATGCCGTACAATAGAGGCAGAAGTATGCAAGTTCTTTTGACAGCAAATAAAGGTACAATGATTTTTAAAGATACTCTCAGGATTATTTTTTTTTCCTCTCAATTTCCAGCATATGCTAAGATCTACTTTTTCTTCCTCTCGGCCTATTTTAGGAACATAGCGTTAAATAACCCACCAACTCTCCTGGGACCGCTGCTTTCCCTGGCACCACACCATCAGCTGCCCTCCCGTCCCAGCCTCCCTCCTGGCCGTGGGCACCACCAGGGAGAAGGTGCACGAGTGGGAGAAGCAACTTTCTTGAGTGTGTTGAGACATAAGGAAAGGCAAGGAGAAAGACATGAGTAGTAATACTGCTAGAAGGTAAAAGAGCTATTTTATTTCTATTAGCTTGAGTTAAGTTAAAAAAAAATACACCATTGTTTTACTAAAAACATCACTGGTCTGCTCTCATGGGGCAAAACATGACTTTAATGACAAGCAGTAATCAAGAATCGGTACAAACTTCAATCTTAAGAGACTTAAAGCAGTGAACTGAACCCCTAGATGTTCATGTGCAGGTCATGACCGGCCACGTCATGGCCAGAGCACTTCAAAGAACAGTTCTGTGCTCTCACATCCTTGTGCTCCAATTTACTGACAGTACAATGAAGCCCTCCATTTGAAGGAACAGAAACTAAGCCCATCTGCACAGGGATGGAGTGACCTCCTTACTTGGAGGGAAATAAACAGAACCTCACAAAAAAACCCTCCCAACACTAGACTTTTGACCTTCATTTAAATGGCATTTTAGGGAAACACAATTTTTCTTAGCAGAGCATATTTCTTTTAAGTGAAGGTCGACTGTGCTCAAATATTCAGTTCATTAAGCTCTAGTTTATTGTTTGAAATGGGATTTATGGTCACTTGTTGTACATTTCAATACATCTTTATTTTTCCAGTTGGTTCACAAACCTTTCCTTACTTGGACAATTAAATTATTTGGAAACTTAACCTTAATAAATATTTAGCTCTTTCTGTAATATGTCAAAGTACATTTACACAACAAAGACATTCTTTCCATTGCAGCACTTCAGGCAGATATAGCTATTATTTCACAAGCTTTAAGAAACATAGATTAATAGAATCTGAAGATATGAAATGTTGTAATGTTGTACCACAAAATTCTTGATGAAACATGCATGGCACGACAAATTTCTCTGTGCTGAACATTCCTCATACCAATGATAAGTACCCAGCCTTCTAGCACATATGAAATGTTTGATAATGCCTTATTTTCTGGGGTAAATATCTGAGAAAGTGGCTCATTCATGTTAAGGTAGCCTCATTTTCTAAAACTAAAGTGTGAAGTCAGCCATGGAAGAACAAATATATAACTGACTACAATCGTTTCCTATTGTGGCCATTTTGTCACGGTACATTTTTAGATGAGTTACATTTATGACCGACAAATTTATCCCCCAGTTTCTTTTGTAGCCTTTTCTCATGTGGATGCATTATGCTAGAAACTGCTGCTCAGGCAAGTTCAGATCTAATTATAAAACCCCATCAGAGATGTTTAGTGCTTTAGCATGTTGTGAAAGAAAATAGTACAGAGCTACTGTGAGTCTCTTCACAATTCCCAGGTTTTCACTCTTCAAAGCCCTTAAACATGCAATGGGGCAATCTTCCTTGAGTGTGTAACATAACTTCTAGCAGAGGGAAAGCATTTTAAGATCCTTTCAGCTGCAGGTTTAGAAATAACAGTCTTGCAGGGACATGCCTTAACGTTTCCACATAGTGGAGGCTGGCAAAATGAAATGCTTCCTGCAATTCTGAAACACTTAACAGAGGAGAAGGAGAGATTCGTACCTTGTTACACAACTTTCCAGATGAAGTGATGACCTATTTTAGCCTAATCTGATGTGTTAGGCATTGTGGGAGCTCTGCAATTAGCTGGAAGCAGGTATTCATTCCCACTGTGGCTAATCCATAGACAAATGGGTGTATCCCCAAAGTATTACCCTGTCATCTGCCAATCACGATACTTTGCCAAAATTTAAACCATTTTGTTTGTGTATATATTTTATATTTCCAGTTTCACTGATGTCTTGAAAATGATGAAGAGAGCAATGAATCATTCAGCTTTCAGCCCTGTGTTAATAAAGGAGCACTGGAAACCTTTGGGTATCTCTGTAGTTTGAGGCAGCCATAGCCACCGAGGAAAATATGCCCTTTCCTACCAAATTTCTACTTTTTTCCCCAACTGACAAAGAAGTTCACAAAGTGTTGGCAGTAGTCAATTTTTTTCATACCAAAAAGTATCTTTTATCTACAGTAAATGGCAGAAAACAACACTAATTTACTGTCTCTGTGAAACAATGTGTATGAATGTGTGTGAATGATGTAATTAGACTTTTTTTTACTGTTTCTGCGTCAGCTGCTGTGGCATTTCTGCATTTTCTTCTTTTAGACAATAAAAAGTTGAAACAATTTTCTTATTAAAAACTATTCTAGACTTACTTTCATGCTCTAATCCTTTTGCATTCTACTTTGCACCTGGCAATCCACTACAAGCTACTGAGAAACTTCTATAAACGCTACATATGCTTTACAATGGTAATCGCTGTTTTTACTAACCATGCAAAATTATTCATCCACTTCTTCTGGAAAGCGCAAGGACTCTTCTTTTAAGGGGCTATATTTGAACTCATTGCTGGGATATAACCATCGTGATCACAATCCAGATAGGGATGTTGTTCAATCAACTAAAAATAAATCAGTGGCTAAACAGCCATAAAATAGCATTGCGCTGCTCTGCCTCCCCTATAATCTGCCCCAGTGACCCCAAGTGCTGTGTGCTGCCCATGTTAACTAAAATAGATAGTATTTGAATAAGAGGCATGGAGCAAAATAACTTTTAGACATCAGAAAGCACATAAGGTAATTCCTTTGAGGAGGCAAACTGTAGTTACAATGTATTTATACATATCTGTTTCCATTTCACCCAGTGACCAGAGTCATTAAATAATTAAAAATTCCGCGTAAATGCGAATTTATTTTGCCTGAAAACAAGTGTATGGGGCTTGATTTAAAACATGAGTTTACTCAGGGAAATGAAACATCCTTCATCAAAGATAGCCCAGGTTCAATCACACACAAACCACTTTGAGGAAGCGAGCATTCACAATACTTCTCTTGTCTCTCTCTGGCACTTTTCCTGCTGCCAGGCAGGTTTTCAGCTTTCAAGCAATAGCCTGGCAGGCTCATGAGTCTCTCTCCTAGCTTTCTGAGGATATCTCCGGCTTCACTTCCTAGCAACTTTCACCTACTGCCCTTCTGGAGCTCAAGGGGAGCCAGTTCCCCTTTCCATTTCCAACGGTCGTCTCCAACTGAAGCCTCCCATAGCTCCAGCAACGTTCAGAGGCCGCTGGCCTCTCCTGCTCACCAGCAGCTGCATCAGGATGAACTTTCCCAGCAAACATCACTAAAGAGTCCACATAGAAACCTCCACCCTCCACAAGAAGCAGCTGGCTTGTTACCTCCTCTCAACCCCCCAGCCCCTGTCCTGTCCTCCTCTGACCTCTGCATTATACATGCCTCTGCTCAGGGAGGGTAAGAAATTGCTGTTTACATAGGCTTTCAAGAAGCTCTACAAAAGGTTGCATGCATTTTTGTTACCTAAGACACAACTCTAAGAAAGAAGTAGAGGCTTGGGATATTGTCATGTCTTAACAGGCAAACTCTTCAGTGTTAGGTCATACCATTATTTTTCTTTCAGTTGTGAAACGCAGTGCAGGTTCAGGATAACACAGAAGAGATTACATTTCAAGGTCTGGGGCATAACTTTACAGTTACTTTTTCTTAAAAGACTAGAGCTAAGATCCATCTGATCAAACGCCCATCTTGCATCTGATGGGGCTCAGGGGCTGCATCCCCTTTCCAAGTGATGAAGAGAAAGAGGCTATTCTAGAGAGGAGGTCATCTTGCCCTGAAACACACATCTAAATCCAGTGAGGTAAAGCCCATGCCAGGTTTCTTCAAACTGAATTTATGCTAAAATCGAGGTCTAATCAGCTGTTACATTGTGCATTGCTGCTCTGTACAAGTCTGACTGAGCAGTCTTCTCATCCATGAAACAAATGAGTGAAGCACAGACATAAAGCCAATTTATAATTAACAGCACCTTAAATAAGAGGTGGTTGGCCATGCTAAGTCCACTTCCCTGCATGTCAGGTGAAATTCTCGTTCATTTCATCCCTGTTGACAGCTGGGGAGTCCCAGACCATCTCCCAGATCCCCCAGAGCAGCTCCTCCACTGTACTCTCTCTGATAGCGGCTCATGATGGACATGACATGGGAGAATGGAGAAGCCCACAATAGAAAGACAGGACATACTTACTCCAGCATCAGATCTTTACCAGTTAGACCTAGCCAGATGATGTCAGAAGAAGTCTCACTTTTGTTTTTAATGTGTGTATGTTTTTATAAAAACATAACTTTTAAAAATCTGGATGTTCCTACTAGCCATATAAATTTCCATGCTTTTTAATATTGCTGATTTCTTGAATTAAATGCTTTCTAGACTTTCTGCCTAATGTCTGTGAAGGTATTTCCTTAAATCAATTTCAGGTTTTTGTAACTGAAAGCTTATCTGTCACAAAACTCATCCTCTAGCTGTACCTTATGGGAATGTAGCCAAGTCTGCTCTCAAGGAAGATGGCTGCCCAAGCTGTGGGGAGGCAGCAACTGAGAGAAATACATGGAAAGGCTTATGTATGAGTGTGTTTGTTTAAGTGCAACTCTTCCAAATAATCCCCAGTTAAGTTGCAACTTCAGTTGCGTTTTTAAAAGTAAATTTCTGAACTGAATTCTTAATGTAACCATCCAGAGAGACTTTCACATGTCAAAAGCAATGTGAAAAGTATCCAGGAATTAAAAAATAAATATTCTTGTGTAGGCTTTGCACATGATAGCAGCAAGCTTTTACTGTGTAGGAAGCCTGAAGTAATTTTATTATTCTACTGTGGTAATGATTAAACATCAAAAAGGTTGTATCTTTCTTCAAGGTATAATTTTAATTATTTTTAACTACTCAGCTATTTAACATTTGTATTTGTCTATTCTCAAATCTTTCCTTCTTATACGTAGCAAGTAAATGCAAGAACACTGGGGAAGGAACACCAAGACAAGAGAGCTCAAATCCCTGTTGTAAACACAAAATTAATCTCAGCTGTAGCTATAGATGTCCTATTCCTGAATTATTTTATCCTCATATCACCTGGTAACATTAAACAGAGGACATTTATGCACGGGGACACTACATATCTTCATGCTAGATGCAATGGAGTACCAAGCCAGGTTCTCCACTGAAGACAAGCCTTAATAAATTCTTCCAGACTGACATGATTTATTTCAGCTCAGAAGAGCCTTGCTGATTATTTGAAGATTTACCTGAAAAACATTCCTTCATGCAGCTTGTCAGGGTGGTCAGCATTTAATGAATGGCTTAATGATTATTTCCTTCTATATTTCAACAACAGTGCAGTTGAATGCTACTCAAGTCGCCAACTCTTGGGAGGAGGCTTGGCAGCAAAGGCAGCAGTTAGATGGGATGTTTATTGGATGTCTTCCATCAGCTGCACTGTGTGGTGGCTTGAGTGTTAGATTATAAATATTTCCCCTTGTGAAAAGGGGAAGTTGGCTGGATGAACACTGATTCAGCAGGACATATTCATAGCCTCAGCAGAGATTGGTGTGTAAGAAAGCAGGAATGGGAAGCATTGAATTAGGGCTGGGAAGTCCCCTCTCTCCACAGGCACATGAGGAGAGCACTTATCCCTGGAAGCTAGTCAGCATGGCACGTGGGCAACAGGAATATTAATAACTCTTCTATGGCAAGACTTCTGTGGGGCAGGATGGCTCACCCAAACCACAGCCTTTGTGGCCACTCGGTGCAGATGGGCAACTTCTGCATTGCAGAGTTCCTTCTGCAAGGGCAAACTGAGCTGCCGGGTTGGGTGGGGGTGCAGGAGGCACCCCAAAACCCAGGGAAGAGGTGCCTTGGAAATACTGATTTTCTCACTGCTGGTCACAAGGAAGAAGTCAGTCCTAAGGATCATACTAAAGACCAGTGGGCTTGTGAGTCTTGCTGGTGCACCAGACTTAGTGAGTACCAAAGACATGGCTGACCGTTGCATGCAATGTCTGATACGGAGAGTGTTAGTAAAAAAGCCTTTTGGTGAGAAGCACAAGAAAGGCCTTCTAGCTGGAGGAACCAAAAAACAGCAACAAAGATGTCTAGGATGTGCAATCAAGGTTCTCATCCATGCTGCAGAGTGTCTAGGAAGAGCTGATAAGGATCAAGTGGTAAGAGCAACATGGAAATTTCCTTTGCCTTGCAGAAGCCTTCTCAAGAGGAGCAGGTCACAGGAGAGATGTCAGAGCAGTGGGATAGCTCTGGAGTTTATCTCAGGGCTGGCTTTGTGCAAGTGACTCTGACTCACCATGGCAATTGTGGACCAGGGGGGTTTCCAAGAGTCTGGGGCTGAAATCCCCAGGGATGTTAGTCTAGACAGGGTGCTCTTCCCTTTGACCTCATTGAGGGCCTCAGCTTCCTCTTTATGCAAGTAACACCAGCTGCCAGGACAGGTTATTTTGAGCTACAGAACAGTTATGAAAGAGCAGTGTGCTGAGGGTTTGAGGAAAAAGATGCTCCTGCTGTAAGTATCCTTTTCAGACCACAGTTGTGCCAGGCTACTCCTTGCTACTGCTCATGGGAAAAAGTTTTTATTCCTGACGTCTTCTAAAGAGACTCAAACAGCCTGAGAATGGTTCCTTGTAAGAGCTCATAAAATGAGCTCCAATTCCCCCAGGATAACTGGAGGGAAATCCCAGTCATTAACTCTTCCGTCAAGTGACGTAAGTAAGAGGGATTGCAAATTAATCCCGCTCCCCATTCATCTCATCCCAGCAGAGATCCCGCTAGTAAAAACCAGTCCTTCAACAGCCCCACGGGAATCCCAGACTGTATCATAGTGCTCTCCTGCCCTTGCCTGCAAGAAATATGTCTGGTATTTGATGTTCATGTGTTATTTCTTCCATCTCTCAAGAGCTGGTGTGCAGGAGAGGGCACAGGCGAGGTGTGCATGCAGTGGAAGCACCAAAGGCTTCCCATATTCCATGCTGTTGAGCTGTGTGACTCTCTCTCTGCTTTCCCAACAGCTGGTCCGTGGCTGTCTCACCTGCCTTTGGTGTCTTGTAACTCTTCAGCAACAGCCAGCATGGTTTGAGGAGGGGTCATTTGTGGCTTGTGGGGAAAGGACATGTTCTGTGGGCCCTCCTGTCCTGTCCCATCCTTGCTGGTCCCTTCCACCTCTGTCTTATCTGCTCTGTCAGAGGCTTTCTGCTACTAATAAACTGTCAACTTCAGTGAAATGAAGGAACCTGGTAACCTGGGCAACCATGGGTTGAATGCCCCATGCCCAGCTGGCAGGCAGCACTGGGATCTCTGCCTGCACAGAGAGTCACAGAGTTGGCAGTGTGGGCAGCACCAGGCAGGAGCCTGCTCAGAGCAGGATCAAAGAGGCTTGAGGTTGTACTGGGTTGTGTGGATGCAGATGTAGCTGTTTGTGGCTGGGAGGACTCACATGGACTTCGATACAAACCTAGAGAAGCTGGATTTTGCTGTACAGTCACATGAAGCCCTTTGATTCCCAAACATCCTTTCTGAACTGCCTCACTGAATACACAAAACTAATCTGTGCCACTTTGGGCACTCTGGTGTGCTATGTGTGCACACACATCCTGTGGCCTTGTCATGGGCCAAAGGAGAAGAAGGTAACAGAGGATGCAGAGACAGACCAGTTGCTCTGCACTGTGTAGTTGACATTTGGATTGCAGGGCAATTCCTCAGAAATCAGTGAGATAACAGGCAGTGATTGATACTCAGCAAACAATGTCCCAGGGAAATGCAAGTGACTTCCAGGTGGCCTTGCCAGGCTGAGGGCAGGACAGAGTGAGGAGGGACTCTGTGGTGTGACACAGGTATTCCTCCTCTCATCTGGCCACTTCTCTATCGAGCTGTTCAACTCCAGGAACTTGTAGGGGAGATAAACTGATTTCACTTGCTCTGTGCGGGTTTGGTTGTTTTTTTTTTTTCGAGCCCAGTGTGAGTGGCTGCTGCTGTGGCTGCCTAGCTCGCCTCTTGCCACATTGCTATATATATCTGTGATTCCTGCCTCCAGGAGGTGGCTGGGATCTGAGCCACCTCACTGAGAGCAGAGGTATCCAGCACTGTCATGTGACAGAGGTGGAGGGGGAAGGTGGCAGAGCTCCAGGGGACAGGGTACCTTCACAAGTGGGCACAAGCCTCTCAGTCCAGGAAAGCGGTTTTAAACTCTTTTCTTTTCTTTTCTTTTCTTTTCTTTTCTTTTCTTTTCTTTTCTTTTCTTTTCTTTTCTTTTCTTTTCTTTTCTTTTCTTTTCTTTTCTTTTCTTTTCTTTTCTTTTCTTTTCTTTTCTTTTCTTTTCTTTTCTTTTCTTTTCTTTTCTTTTCTTTTCTTTTCTTTTCTTTTCTTTTCTTTTCTTTTCTTTTCTTTTCTTTTCTTTTCTTTTCTTTTCTTTTCTTTTCTTTTCTTTTCTTTTCTTTTCTTTTCTTTTCTTTTCTTTTCTTTTCTTTTCTTTTCTTTTCTTTTCTTTTCTTTTCTTTTCTTTTCTTTTCTTTTCTTTTCTTTTCTTTTCTTTTCTTTTCTTTTCTTTTCTTTTCTTTTCTTTTCTTTTCTTTTCTTTTCTTTTCTTTTCTTTTCTTTTCTTTTCTTTTCTTTTCTTTTCTTTTCTTTTCTTTTCTTTTCTTTTCTTTTCTTTTCTTTTCTTTTCTTTTCTTTTCTTTTCTTTTCTTTTCTTTTCTTTTCTTTTCTTTTCTTTTCTTTTCTTTTCTTTTCTTTTCTTT
>NW_020799101.1:25446796-25454828 GCF_003259725.1 Athene cunicularia | reverse complement strand
TCCTTTCCTTTCCTTTCCTTTCCTTTCCTTTCCTTTCCTTTCCTTTCCTTTCCTTTCCTTTCCTTTCCTTTCCTTTCCTTTCCTTTCCTTTCCTTTCCTTTCCTTTCCTTTCCTTTCCTTTCCTTTCCTTTCCTTTCCTTTCCTTTCCTTTCCTTTCCTTTCCTTTCCTTTCCTTTCCTTTCCTTTCCTTTCCTTTCCTTTCCTTTCCTTTCCTTTCCTTTCCTTTCCTTTCCTTTCCTTTCCTTTCCTTTCCTTTCCTTTCCTTTCCTTTCCTTTCCTTTCCTTTCCTTTCCTTTCCTTTCCTTTCCTTTCCTTTCCTTTCCTTTCCTTTCCTTTCCTTTCCTTTCCTTTCCTTTCCTTTCCTTTCCTTTCCTTTCCTTTCCTTTCCTTTCCTTTCCTTTCCTTTCCTTTCCTTTCCTTTCCTTTCCTTTCCTTTCCTTTCCTTTCCTTTCCTTTCCTTTCCTTTCCTTTCCTTTCCTTTCCTTTCCTTTCCTTTCCTTTCCTTTCCTTTCCTTTCCTTTCCTTTCCTTTCCTTTCCTTTCCTTTCCTTTCCTTTCCTTTCCTTTCCTTTCCTTTCCTTTCCTTTCCTTTCCTTTCCTTTCCTTTCCTTTCCTTTCCTTTCCTTTCCTTCCATTTTTTTTTCTGTTGCTTTTCCATAAATAAAGATTAATGTAGAGATTTTCTCCAGGACACTTGTCATGTTCAGTGTTTGACAAATACTAACTTGGTCACCTTCCCAAATCCTTACCCTATCAGCTGAATGAGGATGGAGAATGTTAGCCCCAGAGAAGAAGATAGAACAGCAAAGCACCCACACAGACATCAAGGAAAGATGTGCCCAAGGTCACAGACCATGGCAGTGTCACAGCACAGTGGACAACTGCACTCCTGGCTCCCTCTCCTCTGTCCAGACCAGTAAACCAGACAATAAAAATCAAAGCAAACACATCCAAAGGAGAGAGCTGGTTAGACACCTCCATCTGCATGTGCTTTGGACAATGACACTGTTATTTTTACCTAGTATTCAGAGGCTTTGAGCAACTGCAGCTTCTCATGTCATCAGAGAAAGGCTCAAACCTCATCTGGGTGTTTATACAGGGGTGTAGGTGACTGTTGTCCAGCTTCTATCCTAGGCTTTTGTCCTAGCTCTTTTTCCTGTTAATTTTTTTCTTAAATGGGTCTGAATCTCCACTCAGTGTTTTCTGAGTCAGCTTTATGCCACCCTCCAGTACTACATAGCCTGGGGGTCCACTAGGTTGCAAAGTCAGCAGAGGCAGAGGGGGGCTGGCCAGCTCTGTGGGTCACTGCCCAGGGGCCAGCAGCAGCTCTGGGTCCCAGCCCACTGAGGCACGTTGGCTGGAATGCTCTGGCAGAAATATTCCTGCTCTGACACACCCCTGCTCCAGGGCTCGGCCGTCTGAGATGTGTCAGTCCTGAGCTCAACATTTGGAAAAGCCCTGCTCTGACTCCTGCAGCATCTGCACAGGGAAGGCAAGGGTCAGTGAGGCACCGAAGCCCAGCTTGTGTGCGAGTGCTCGGCCTGTGTACCCAAAAGGCAGTGGTGAGGTGTGGAGTGGTCCCTGTGTTCCCAAAAGGCAGTGGTGAGGCGTGGAGTGGTCCCTGTGTGCCTTCGGTAGCCTTGCCCCCCCCTCTCGGCGTCTTCTCCTCTTCCACACATTTATCCCCTGTGGCCACACACCAGCCTCGCTGACAGATTTTACTTGAAAGCTTTGGCAGGCTGTGCCGCTAATGGCAGAGCCCTGAGCCGTCTCCCTCCGTCTCCCTGGAGTCCCTGCGCAGACGTAGGTGCACGTCACCGCCTGCTCTAATTTTATCCGTGTTTGATGGAAGAGACGAACTGAGCAGCAGGGAGGCAGCTATTTTCGTTTTCTCTGTGGCTGTGGGTTATATAAAGCATCCTGCCATGACCTGCATCGCTTTGGGAGCTGCTTTGCTTCCCCTGTCTCAGCTGCCACGAACGGGTGGCTCGGATGCTGGCTCCCGGCAGCCGAGACCTCCACGCGCGTGGTGGCTGCGTGGGCCAGGTGTGCCGTACGTGCGTGCGTACGGAGAGACTGTGTCAACGAGATTCAAGGGCAACCATCTATAGGGGGAGACCAGGTCTCCTCCTTGCTGTGCTGTGTGACAAGTGCTCAGGGGTTGCACCCGTTCCAGCGACTGCACATCATCTGTGCTCCCTGCCAGCATGGGCACAGGCAGAGTTGGGTGGCAGCAGCCCGGGGTGTGCAAGCTTTGGCTGGCTGGAGCAGAGCACTGCTGCTTTCATCTCACGGGGCCAGAGGAGTGGCTCCGTTAGGTGGCAGCAGCCACAGCAGCAGCAGCCACAGCAGGAGTGGCAGCAGGAGCAGCAGCAGGAGGCTCCCACCCCCATGGGACCTCTGTGGGTGCACGGCGGGCCAGTGGGGCCATGGAAGAGCCTGGCAGGGCCAGCTGAGCACCCAGCACTGGAAGCCAGGCAGCATGCTGGGGGACCCCATCGAGTGGAGGGAATGTGGGGGGGCTCCTGTCCTCCTGCCTGCACTTTCTGGTGCTCTGGGGTACCTTGGTCTGAGGCTGGCTGAGCCCCCCTGAGATCGCAGGGGCTGCTCCCTGGCTGAGCTCCCTCCCACACGTAAGGCACGACGTGGTACATGGCTGGTAGCGATCCTGTCCTCTGCTATCTGACCGCAGCTCCTAGCCTCAACGCAATAGCTATTTCCCAACTGCAAGGAGCAGAGGCATTACGCAGGGCTTCTCACCCACAAGAGCTGTGGATCCTCTGTGCCTGACCCTCCTAGGCAGTGGCTTCGTCAGCAATGCTCCAGTGGCTGGTCCCATGCTGGCGAGGCAGGGCAGCAAGCCTTGGGCTTGATGGTTTGGGAGTTTTTAGCAGTAGGCAGTGTGACCAGGACTCCTTCCTCTGACTGGTGCAGACAGGGTCTACCAACATCTGTGTTAGGCGCTGGAGCCCAATGCCTAGAGGGAGTTTTGGGGAATGCCTCTTGCTTTTGTTTCTCATGCAAGCAAGCAAATTTAATAGCACTACGTGGATTTGGAAGCTAAACTAATTAGGACATGTCATGATGCTGATTGGCACCTCCCTGCTCCTCCTCTCTTGGTTGTGCCTACCCTGTGCCCAGCTTTGCTGCTGACTCACATCAAAGCCACCTTCTCCCTAATGACCGGGGGGTCAGGCCGGGGCCCAGCCCGCTCCATGGCTCTCCTCGCTCCCACGCAGTTCCCGCTGGGCCGCCCGCGGCAGCACTGGCAGGACACACTCACTTCCTAAAGAGTCACCTCCTGGGAACACTGCCGAGCCTCCGCGGCAGCCACGGCATCTGACATCCCCCCGCCGGGCGTGTGCCTGCCTGAAAGCCCGTGTCTGCCGCCCAGCCGCTCCCAAGGAGGGACTGCTGGGTGCAGGATAACCCACAGGGCAAGGGGTGCTGTGGTCCATGTACAACACCCCCACCCACCCCCCAAATAGCTGCTGGCTGGGGTGGTAGAGCTGCCCCCTTGGGGTCCTCCCAACAGGACCCCTATCCATCTCCCTTGTGCGTTGTGCATCCCCCATCAGTGGTGGGAGCACTGGCGCCCCCAGCACGCCACCGCATTGCCTTCACCGGCACGCTCCCCGGGGCAGGCCCCTGGGAAACCGGCGGGCGCAGAAGGCATGCTGGAGGAGGGACGGGGTGTGCGTGCAGGAGCGTGAATGTGCTCACGTCAGGGAGAAGGAAGCAGGGCCGTGAGTGCTGGAGGCGTTGTGAGAGCTAGGCACAGGCTGACAGGCAAGGGCTGCCGCTCCCGTAGGAAGTTAAACTGTTTCACAACAGTCACGATCGCAGCGAGCGGCTCACTCCGGAGTGATCCTGCTTGCTGGGGAGGGCGAGTACCATCAGCGCTGAGAGGATGAACGTAGCCCAGCCTGGGATACGGGGTAGCAGCCTGAAGATTTTGTGAATGGATTCAGTGTGTGTGGAGGGAGAGGGTTTGTGCAGAGAGTGCAGCAGCTCTAGAAGCCCCTGTAGTGCTGGTGAAGGGTCAGGGGAGGAGTGATGCTATTTCAGAGCCTCCTGCAATGCCGCTGGGGATGCACCTCACTTTGAATGCTGCCTGGTGGGCAGAGGTCACTAAAACAGCCAGAACTGGCACCAGAGCAACCAAGAAATGCACAAAGAAATGAAAATGCTTCAGGGAGTGAAAATGTTATGGTCTTGGGATAAACTGCAATGGGAGAGCAGCCAACCATCCCCTCTCAGTTCTGCAGGGAAGTGCAAATGCATTCAAATATTGTGTAAAAGGGCAGGTGACACTCGCCCCAAGCGCTCCTCCTAGAGCTCAGCACCAGCACTCATTAAAGCCTGTGCTAGTGAGGCAATTCAGTAAAGACTTGTCCCAGGCTTGGACTCACAAAAGCTCTTCAGACAACTGAAGTCCTACTGGGTCATCTGTGTGGCCATAGTTACACTTTTTTGGTGCTGGGGCTGTTTGAAGCAGTCAAAGCATTCCCAATTCCTCCGCACTTGCTCACATCCCCTCCGTTGTGCCAGTGCAACACTGTACACAGCTGATCTGGCAGAAAAGTCTTCATGTTTTGTTTTCCAGGGGCTAGTCGTCTGCCAGTGCAGCTCACTGCATGGCCCCAGAGCAGTGCTGTGCACCCTGACTCGGCTCAGTAGGAGCTGGCTGTTTCTCCCAAATTTGGATCAGCTGGTTTAGAAGGAATTGGGCAGCTGCCAGCACCGCACCCTGCATCATGCCAGCACAGGCGAGTGCCCAGCCGCCCAGGTTGCAGCTCCACAACAGTCCAAGCCAAGCTGCTGTAGGCTGACTTTTCCTACTCCTCCTGGCATGGGACCCAGCCTTCTCCCTGCACCAATTGCTGACTCCTGACTTTGCTCCCAGCTATTTCACCTTGCTAAACCAGCGGAGGACCGACTGCAAAAGGCAACAAAGGGTTTTCTGCTGGGTTAGCACAAGACGGTGGCTTCTCAGCCCATGGCCAAGAGATGGGCCCAGCAAGGAGTGGGAATGGCGTTCCCCAGTGGAGAGGGGACCCTGGCAGCAGCTCAGACCACAGCAAACCTGAGCAGCAAGCGGCCCAAGCTGACCTGCAACCTACCAAAGTAGTGTGTTCCATTTTCAGCCACTTTTGGCTGGGATAGAGTTAATTTTCTTCATAGTAGCTTGTACTGGGCTATGTTTTGGATTTGTGCTGGAAACAGTGTCGATAATACAGGGATGTTTTAGCTATTGCTGAGCAGTGCTTACACCGAGCCAAGGCCCTTTCCGCTTCTCCCACCACCCCACCAGCGAGGAGGCTGGGGGTGCACAAGAAGCTGGGAGGGGACACAGCCGGGACAGCTGACCCCAACTACCCAAAGGGATATCCCAGACCATGTGATGTTGTGCTCAGCATATAAAGCTGGGGGAAGGAGGAGGAAGGGGAGGATGTTCAGAGTCATGGCTTTTCCCAAGTAACCGTTACACATGATGGAGCCCTGCTTTCCTGGAGATCTCTGAATGCCTGCCTGCCGATGGGAAGTGGTGAATGAATTCCTTGTTTTGCTTTGCTTGCGTGCATGGCTTTTGCTTTACCTATTAAACTGCCTTTATCTCTACCCATTTGTTTTCTCATTTTTACTCTTCCAGTTCTCTCCCCCATCCCACTGGGGGGGAGTAAGCAAAGCACTGGTGTGGTGTTTAGTTGCCAGCTGGGGTTAAACCATGCACTAGGTAAGCTCTCTGAACTGGATTGCCATATGGCTGAATGCCCCTATGGCCAGAGCAAGGGAAATAAATATGTGGTGCAGGCAGGAGGGAACCAGGAGCAACACAGAACTGTGTGGCTGCCCTCCACACACCCTAAATCTCCATCTGCTTTCTCTCACCCCATATCACCACTCAGCTCGGCCCATGCCCCACAGGGCAGGGTGGGTTTGGGAAGAAGCAGCTGGGACAGGACTGGGCGGAGGTGACTTGAACTCCTGCCGTTGAACTGTGTCCTCTGCCCTGCTACTCCTTCCCTGTGGGTGAGGTGCTGCAGCAGTCGAGGTGGGGGACACCCCGGCCCCGGCAGGGTCACTGAACGACAGGATGAGCACCAGGGCTGCCTGGTTGACTGAGATGAGGCAGGAACTAATGAGCAGGAAGACACTAGGCTAACTGGCCTCTGCTGCTCCCTGCGACCCAGGAGCTGTGAGCACCTGTACAGTGGGAATAACTAGTGGCATTTTCCCTTTCTAACTTCAGTGTGAAACGTGGAGAAACCATCCCCTTTACCACAGGTACCAGCTGCCTGGACAAGATGCATATCTCAGATGGAAATGGTGCTGGGTGTCAGTAGCAGGCGCTGCCTGGGGCGAAGGCTGTGGGAGGGTACATGCCCCCATGGGACATCCCTCCTGCTGGCTTCAGTCGCCCTGGCAGGTGACTTTGGACACCCACTGCATTGGAGCTGGCCAGACCCCAGGCACGATCCCTGCCTTTTGCCACCTACCCACACTTTCCCATGCGGCCAGCAGTCCCCAGGTGCAGTTGACCAAGCCATGGCAGCACACGGAGAGCTGCTGTGACCATGCAGAAGGTCTTTCTCATGCCCTGTGATTACCTTCCCAAACACTGGCACTTCAGGCTTGCCCTTGAGAAGCAAACACTAATTTCAGCCGCACCCTTTCCTGCCTTGGGGCTGCAGGGCGAGGGTATCCTCAATTTATTCTGTGTTCACCAATGAGGGGTGTGGGACAGGAACCAGTCCTTGTAAAATCGCCTGGGTTGAACCTGCTGCCCTCAGCCTGCCAAACCAAACAGAGCTGATGTAAAGCAAACAGCAATGACAACAGCCTGGCTGCTGGAGAGGGTTGGGCAAGCAGCTGGTTTCCAGTTTGCTGGCCTCAGCAGATGGCGGAGGGAACAGGCGCTGGGAGTTCCCACCCCACAGGCACCCGACTGTGACGGCGGAGGCTGGGCCACCCCGAGGTTCCGTCCTCACCCGTCTGGCAGTGGTGCTTGTGCAACCCCCAATGTGAAGACAGCCTCTGAGGTATCAGGGGAGCCCCTAGTCGGTGTGACCCACCCACCTGGCCCTGGCCCCGGGGGAAATGCCAGTGGGTGGATCCTCCTGCCAGCCCGCCAGCACTCCTCGCCGGGCGGACGTTTCACCTAGGAGAGCTTTGGCTGCCATGCACTGTAGGGGAGGAAGCTGATGTCAGAGGGAAAGACACCCAAAGCACACCCAACGGCTGGCAGCTGGGGAGGAGGCAAGGCGCTGGGAGCGGGGGTCTCTGGAGCAGCCTGTGCCACCCCAACACACAGGGAGGAGCATTTGGTCTGTCAGACCTCCACTGGGCAGCACTGCTGCCAGTCGCAGGAGCACACACTGGCACTGGGTAAAGTCTGCCAGGTGGTTTTGGCAGAGCTGGCTTTGCAGAGGATGCTGCTGGGAAGGAAGGGGATGGATTCAGCTGTTCTTCACAAGATGGACCAGAAAACACTGCAACCTTTATAGTTCACTTTTAAGTTTCTTTGAGGTCACCTTTGGTTTGCTGGACATGCATCTCATGCACGCACCCTGCTCAGCACCCCAGATGACAAGCCCAGCAGACCCACGGCACATGCACTGCAGGTGCTCAGCCTGCACCTGCAGCGGGACAAGAGCTCATGCCCACTCCACTCACAGCAGTGCCTGCAGCGTGGCCTCTGCAGGCGCCCGGCCGTCCATCCTCTGTCCCTCCATCGTCTGTCCATCCATCTGTACCTGCCAGCCCATCCCAGCCCCGGGCTGTTAGCACCGCTGGTCAGGCTCCACAGTGCAGCGGGCTGCACAGCTGATCCAGGTTCAAAATAAATACTCCTGTTCAGCAGGATTATTTTTAACCCCGGGTCTGTTTTCCTCCTCGGGTTACCAACCCCTGCTCTCCTGGCACGCTGGGCAGGGGTGTCCAACCACCACCAGCTGGCTGAGGGGTGGCCGCTTCAGGGGGTACCGCCGGCTGCAGGGGTCCCGGCTAACCCACGCCCCAGACCTGTCTCT
>NW_020799101.1:25440454-25446746 GCF_003259725.1 Athene cunicularia | reverse complement strand
CCCGGCCGAGGGGACTGTGTCCTTGGGTGGCCGCCAGTCCCCACGGCCTCTCCTGCCCCCACCCCGGGCCCGAGTGGGCGAGCAGCACCCGGCGGGAGCCCCGCGCAGGCGGCCGGGGTGAGGGGTGTCGGAGGCCTGACTGGGATATTGGCCTTAGCAAACACCCCAAAGCTCCGGTGGCCAGTGCGTGTGGCCAGAGGGGTTCCAGGCACCCTGGAGGGGTCCTGAGCAGCCCCACCGCTGGGCAGGAGGAGGAGTAGGGCCAAGAGGGTGGTGTGTGCTGTGGGAGGCCGAGCATTGCCCCCCTTGTGACCATCAGCTCATTTGAGCTGCATGAGCACAAACCCACCCCTCCATCCTCCGCTTCCTCAGCAGGGCTGGGCCACTCTCTCCAGGCTGTCTCCAGCTCCCTGGGAGACACAGAGTTTGCCTGGGGAAGGCAGAAGGGAATCCCTGTTTCCAGGAACCGGGCACGGGCGGCTGTCCAGGCCAGCTGACTGGGCCTTTGTGCTGGAGCACAGGGCACCTTTTCTCCACGCCAGTGCCTACCTACACCCCTATGGGCACTCTTGGTGTCTGGGGAGGCTGGCATGGTCAGAGGTACCTCACTCAGATGAGAGGTGCCAGTTTTGCAGCCCACTGAGATCCTAAAGCAATCAGGAAGAAAGCAAGTTAACCTGTCCCCATTGGCTTGGCAGCTGTGACCCTGGCAGCCAGTCTACCGGAGGGGAGTACAGAGAAGGACAGGCCCTCCATGTTCAATCACCAGTCAAAGTTGGTCCCAAAGTGAGTTGCCTCTTTTGTGGGGGCAGGTACTTGAGTTTCCAGGCCTGTTTACTGTCTACTTGTTTTCTGTCAGACCTCAACCAGCAAGGAAATGGCCGATCTCTTCAGGTGCTGGTATGGACCTGGGTAATGGCAAGTGCTTTCCTCTATTTGGAATGAGATGTGAGCAACAGAGACTGTCCTCCAGACACTGTTCACATTGCAGAGATGGAGAAGAGCACCCCAGATGATCTGCAGATCTCATACTCCTCCCAGGTCTTTCCGTGCTAGCATATGCTTAGCTCTTGTTACAGTTGCGCAGATACTTAGTGATGAGTTAACACAAAAGAAGTTTCCCCCTCCCAGCAGTTCCCCCCAGACAAACCAAAGTGCTTGGCAGACCTGGATCCTTGGGGAGGATCAAAGCCTCGGGGCTGGGCTGGCAGCACTCCATGCTATTTACATGTATGTATATTCATGATTCTGTTAACACCAGACCATTTAATAATACTGAATTTTGTATTTATTGCGTGTCTTAAATACCATCTAAGGAACCTCAGTTTCCTGGGGTATTCCCAATGTTTGTTCCTAGGGCAGAGGCCAACTCTCTGCGTAGCCATGCTTCATCATTTATTCTCTTGCTGTGTTACTAGGGTCTGTATTCCTGCAGTGGCAGTGTCTTTCCACAGAGACGACGGCTTCCTTTGGCTCTGCTTGTGTGCAGGCTGACTGTCCAGCCTGAGGAGCAGCTCAGCCAGAGCAGGGAACAAACACTTTGCTTTCAAATCTCACCATTTCCTTTCAGCAGCAGCAACTGAATGTGACTCCTGCCGGGGCCAGGGCAGGCTGAGTCTCTGTGAGTCCCTGCAACAGCCTCATCACTATGAGAGCTGAGGACTCAAAAAAGAGACCTTGCTTGTGTTAATGGCTGTCCTCCAGGGCAGCCTGCTCCGTGTGCTGGCCTCTGACACCAACTGGCACAGGAGGAATGTGATCTGGGGACTACCTCCAGTGAAATAGGGCTAATTCTCCAGGCAGTGGCAAAGCTGTCCCACTCCCTTCCTCCCTCGCTTCCAGGTTATCTCCAGCTTTGTGATCCTTTGTCCCGAGTCCCCTTGAGCCGCTCCCCAGAGCACTCCCCAGTCACAACAACTAGAAGGTTTCTTTCTGTCCTGAGCCAAAGAATCTTTAACATCCTGTCCCTTCCCTTCACTTCGGCTGCTTTGTTCTCCACCCGCAACAAAATCTCCTTAGCTAAGCACAGTGGCCTTTTCCTTCTTCAGCTCAGCACTTCCTCCTTTGCTACCCTTGGCCCATTTTCTTCAAGAGCCACCACACTGATGGAGTAGCAGGACTCCTTTACACAAACCCCAGCCCCTTTACCCAGCCCCCAGCCCATGGCATAAGCACTGCTGCAGCTGCCTGGCCCCATGGGGAAGAGGTATCTTGTGTGACGGGACCATCCAGCTGCCACCCCCAGAAAGCCCTTGGACGCAATGAGAAGCCCAGGCTTTCTCTCAGTTGTGTGGGGTTTTATTGCAGGCTCCTTGCCGGGGTTCAAGCAAGGAAAGCACAGCTGTGCTTGCCTTGTTTGGCTCTTGTTTGATTATCAGAAAAGACCTGCATCAGCCTGTCACTGGGTTTGAACGTGCTGCCTCTCACCGAGTGTGAGCTTATTGCCTTTAAGTTCTGAGATTTCACTTCTAAATACTGAGCAGTTCCACAAAAGTGCAGGTCATTTTGTTTCATGTATTTTACACTCCTCTCTTCCCAGCTGGTCTGTGCCCTGGGATTATAACCATGAGCACACACGATGCCCTGGGCTGGGCCTGTGGCACTGGAGCTGCCGGGGAGATAAGAGGCCAGCTTGGCTGCGGTGCCCTGGCTCTGTCGCACTGCCACGGCACACGAAGGGAGGGCGCCGGCAGCAGCAGGAGCTGCGACTGGAGAACTTTGGGCTTGAATAGCTCTGGGTTATGAACCCTCGCTCGTGGGGTGACAGCTGCCAGCCTGGCCCCAGGGCAATGAGGTGCTGAGGAGGCACCATGATAGGCGAAGTCGCCTTTCGGACTTGCCGGCTGTGAGTGTCGTGTGGTTTCATCAGCCTGCGGGGTAAGGTCCAGCCGTGCCTAGCAAGCTAGCGTCCACCATGGCACAGGTGAAGGCAGCAGGCGGAGTGGTGAGAATGGGTAGGAGGGCTCGACGGCGCCATCCACAGTAATTGGCGGCCCGTGGCATGCGACTGCACAACCACGAGATGCCGGGATGTCTCCGCTCGCAGTGTTTATTCTTTAAGATGTCCCTGTCACACACCCAGCTGCTGTGATTATTAATTACTATTTATATTTTGCTTTGGGTATGTGCTACATTTTAAAGACCAGCAGAGGTGGGAACCCTGCCCTCTTGGAGGCTCCTAGGCTAGGTGGGAGAGCAATAGCTGCAGTGTGGTTTGGGGGGAGCTCAGGCCCCCTGGATAATGTGCTAAGGGCCCTTCCTCCATCCCTTGCTCCCCAGCCACATTAAGGGAAGAGGAAGACCCCCACCACTGGTTTATCAGCCCCCTTTCCTGCTTTTCCATCCCATTTGCTCCTGAGCCCTGCAGCCCCTGCCTGGCTCCACAAACCTCCCTGGGGCCAGGTGGACAGAGTGGGTCCTTCATGCCACGCTGGGAGTGCATGTGGTGAGGGACACCAGGAACAGTGGATGTGCAGATGTGTGCAGGAGGAATTGCAGTAATGCCCCTGGAGCCTGCCCATGGAGTCTGTACCATGGTGGGTGTTCAGGTTACTACTGCATGGATCCTCTAATGGCATGGGCAGTGTGCCTGGCCAGGCAGTGATGGCTTCTCGGTGCAGAGGGGTATTCTACAGTGAGGGGCAATTTTTTGGTGCCCACAGCAGTACTCTAGTACTTTTTGGTGCCCCCAGGTCTCCTTCCCACCCACCCCAGCAGCCCTTGGTTAGCTAAAGGCAGATGTCCATCACAGTGTGTGCCTGGAGAGGGAACATAGAACTTTGCTGTGGTCAGTGCTGCTGACAGAGGGTGAGTTGGGGCTGTCACTTGGCTGCCAAAGGGCCATACTGTTGGTATGAACTTTTCCCTGATGAGTGGCCAAATTTAGGCACAGCCATCTCCTGCCCCTGAAGCGGGTTCTGGCTGTGCGGGTTGCACTGGCCCACATATCTCACGCGCTTCTCTGCTGTAGTTTTCCAAGCCCAGGCTCAGTCACAAGCTCAGCTGAAGGAGGGGTGTGAAAGAAGGGCCAAGTTCCCATGCTGCACTCTGGGGCTGGGGAGCTCACTGCTCCCTTGTAATCATGAGAGCTGCAAGCTTTCCCACCTCCCTGCTTGGAGGGGGAAAAAATGGGGGCCAGGCAGGTGGAGGGATCCCACTGGTACTCAGGACAAGATCCTTGTTGAATGGGAGCTCTCCTACCCTGCCAGCACCATTGTGATGCCCAAGGTTCCTTTGCATTTCAAGGGCCATGGCCTCTTCTGTGTGGCCAGGCATCTGGGATGAGCCATCTCCCTGCTGGTGGTGGTCAGGAGCCACCTTCTCCTTGCCAGCACAGGGCCCATCCATGCCTGGGCTTGTCTGGAGCAGGGGAAAAGGGTCATGCTGGGATGGGGGACCCCTATCCCAGGGCTGGGGAGAATCCTAATCCCTACAGTGGTGCATCCCTACAGCTGAGGTCCAGCTGAGCACTGCCAGAGCCCGGAAAAACCCCACTGGCCCTGGTTGTACAGGTTTAATAATGTTGTAGTGCTTGATGGACTTGTGGTCCATTCTTTAGATGGCAGTATTTTGGAAGGGCCAAATGCCTCTGCCCATTTCCAGCTGGCAAGGGGGGCAAGGAGCCTTCATCAGGCTCAGGCAGCATGCTGTCAAGGGCAACCCCGTCACCCCGGCAGGAGGGTTCACGCTTTGACTCTGCTTTGTCCCTGTGGTACTGCTTGCTTCCTCTTTTTTTTCTCACACATGCTGTGGTAAAACTGTGTGTGCCCCGCGTTTGGAGCAAACAACAAACCCACGTCATGTGTTTTCGCTTTCTCTGTTTCCTTGCCTCCGCGTGTTAGAAATGTGCAGCACCCGTGCACTTTCCATTTGGTACAAACAGAACACACTCGGTATCCAGCAGAGATGGCAACAGACGGTTTGCACGGTTGCCACAAAAATATTTTTGGGCTTTGGCAAAGTGGGTCCCCTTCCCTGATTTCCAGACACATGGGGGGGATGGGGGTGGGGGTGGAGTTTGGCTAGAGGGACACCAGGGAAGTTTGTAGACAGCAGCAGGACTAAGCAAGGATTTTCTGAAATATGCCTGGCAAGTGTTTGGGCTTTGAAACTGTCTTGGAGGCTCTTGCCCATGCTGGGCACCAGTGTGTCAACCCAGGGCCTGCTGGGGATGTGGCCACAGAGGTTTGGCCCACCGCTTGGCTGCTGGCAGAGATGGCGGGATCATGGCTTTGTAGTTTGCTGGCATGCCCTTCCTCTGGGCAGTGCTGAGGGGGGACCTCCTTGCCTGCAGCCTGGGCCTGCTGAAGAGACCACACTCGCCCCACTGCTTTGGCAGCTGCCATGGGGGGGAAGGATCCAGGGCGAGGAGCCTCCAGCAGCACCAGGGACCTGGGGTGGCCAATGTCTGCCCCGAAAGGGACTACCCCATGGGCTGGTGCTGAGGTGGCGAGAGGCAGCACTGGCCCCCACGGGTCCTTTCCCAGGGAGCGGTGCAGGCCATGAGCTGCAGCAGTTCTTGGCTATCCCCTCTGCTCTGACGGGCAGCTCAGAAATAGCAGCTGGCCCAGTTCTCCCGCCCCCGTGGCCCAGATCTCTAAGAACGGAGGTTGCTCGCACAGCAACAGCAACAGCAGCAGCATCAGGCACTGCATTTAGCCCATGAGCTCAAACAGCGGGAGAGGCTGCCAGCAGGATCCCAGCCTGGCTGGGTGACGCTCCTGCTTGGAGACTGCGCTGCAGGCTCTGTTTGTTGCTGTAAACACGCTCGCTGCTGCAGCTTCCCTGTTACTATCTATAGCCGCGATCTCTTGGCTCCCGTGCAAGGCGAGTCTGCGGTCTGGCTCCCGGCTTAGCCTGACCTGAGCCAGGGCTGCCTGACATCCCCATCGTGGGTGGGTGTCTCCGGGCTTCGCTGCAACAAGGATCAAAACAAAACCCAAACTGGAGGAAAGGAGAGCCTCACCCCTTGCTCCTCTCCGGGGGTTTCCCAGTGGCCCCCTGCCCGTGCCCTTGGTGGGTGTCCCAGCACCCCCGAGCGCTGCTCCCAAGTTCTCCCAAACTTCCTGCGGGGCTGTGGCCCCCCAGCGCCCTGTGCCATTGCCCTCACTCTCGACTATTACTCTGCACATGTAACAGACGAGTAAATAGTGCCACATGAGCGTAAGGCGTTCCTTGCTGCAGGGGACGGGGTAGGTCAGGCTTTCCGGGCGTGGGCCCGCCGCGTCCCCGTGCCCAGCTCTGGGAAGACCCCGCTCTGTGCCGGGACGGGGCGTTACTTGCAGGGCGAAGC
>NW_020799101.1:25436106-25440404 GCF_003259725.1 Athene cunicularia | reverse complement strand
CGGTGCTGAAGGCGCCGGGCGGCCGCGGGCAGAGCATCGGCCGCAGGGGCAAAGTCGAGCAGGTGGGCGGGGACCGCAGTTACAGGGGGCGGAGGGGAATGGGGGGGACTTGGCCGGTGGGCTACCCCGGCCGGGGGGCACAGGTCTGGCGGCGAGACTGAGCGGCCTCTCTTTGCCCGCAGCTGTCCCCGGAGGAGGAGGAAAAGAGAAGGATCCGCCGGGAAAGGAACAAGATGGCAGCGGCCAAGTGCCGCAACCGGCGGCGAGAGCTCACTGACACACTGCAGGCGGTAAGTGCCGGCGGGAGGGTACCTAGGGGTGGCAAGGGGAAGGGAGCGGTGACACTCCAGCCGGGGGTGATGCCGGTTCTGGCTGACAGCCCCGCGCTCTTTGCAGGAGACCGACCAGCTGGAGGAGGAGAAGTCTGCGCTGCAGGCAGAGATAGCTAACCTGCTGAAGGAGAAGGAGAAGCTGGAGTTCATCCTGGCGGCCCACCGGCCTGCTTGCAAGATGCCCGAGGAGCTGCGCTTCTCCGAGGAGCTGGCGGCTGCCACCGCGCTGGACCTGGGCACCCCCAGTCCCCCCGTGGCCGAGGAGGCTGCCTTCGCCCTGCCGCTGATGGCCGAGGCGCAGCCGGCCGTGCCGCCCAAAGAGACCGGCGGCGGCGGGCTGGAGCTCAAGGCTGAGCCCTTCGACGAGCTGCTTTTCTCCACGGGGCCGCGGGAGGCCTCCCGCTCCGTGCCTGATATGGACCTGCCTGGGGCCTCTTCCTTCTACGCCTCGGACTGGGAGTCGCTGGGCGCCGGGACCAGTGGTGAGCTGGAGCCCCTCTGCACCCCTGTGGTGACCTGCACCCCGTGCCCCAGCACCTACACCTCCACCTTCGTCTTCACCTACCCCGAGGCGGACGCCTTCCCCAGCTGTGCTGCCGCGCACCGGAAGGGCAGCAGCAGCAACGAGCCCTCGTCTGACTCCCTCAGCTCCCCCACCCTCCTGGCCTTGTGAGGGGCTCCAGCATTGACTGACCTGCCGGGCCCCCTCCCCTGCCCGTGCACCCCCACGGACTCGCCGCTGTGCCCCATGGGGCTCCCCGGGCCTGGGGAGGGCCCTGCCACCGCCACCCCCCCATCTGGCCTGGTGCCCTGGGGCCTGGCAGAGCGCCCTGCGCTGAGGCCTCATACCTCTTCCAGAGATGTAGCAAATCGCATGGAGTTTGTCTCGTCCCCAATGGCCCATCCATGAGAGCTGGTAGTCTGTAGCATGTCCCACATGGCTGGGTAGGTGACTCCCTCCCCTCCTTAGTATCACTAGCATTAACTAATTAATCTCTTGGTTTTAAATGATTGGAATTTAACCTGGTGCTGGGTATCTCCAACTCGTATCTAGTGCAGCTGATTAACAATAACTACTGTGTTCCTGGCAATATTGTGTTCTGATGACTTAGCAATGACCCATCTTACGTGGGGGGAAAAGAGACTATTTTATTTTCTAGTAGGTAGATAAATAGCTATATCCATGTACTGTAGTTCTACATTGATGTTCATTGTAACTTTACTGATCATGCATTGTTGAGGTGGTCTGAATGTCCTGACATAAGTTTTCCATGAAAACGTTTTTATTGTGTTTTTAATTTATTTATTAAGATGGATTCTCAGATATTTATATTTTTATTTTATTTTTTTCTACCTTGAGGTCTTTTTTGACATGTGGAAAGTGAATTTGGATGAAACTTAAGCATTGTTTGCTTATTATTGTTCAGAGACATTGTCAATAAAAGCATTTAAGTTGACTGTTGGAGCTGTCCTTGTGTTACCTTTTGCATTGCTTCCCTGTGACCCTAAAGGGGTTTCCTAGCCTCTAATTTAGGCTAGGCTTTATAAACTGCAGGCTGGTGCTAGCTGCCTGAGGCACAGGGTGCAGCAGGCTGGCAATGTCATGAAGGCCAGACTTGTCCAGGCACTGGTGTTAGTCAGGTCTGGCTCTGCCTACGCCTTTTCCCACCCACCCCCGTGGGCAGTGGGGTCACTCCTCATGGTCTTCCCCATCCAACCTGGTCTGGTGCCCTCCTTCTGTGTCACTTGCTGTGGCCTTTCAGTGACAAGCTGGAGGCCTTACTAGAAAGGAGGTACCAAGGGCAGGTGAGTTCATGCCTCTGAATCAAGGAGGCTTTCTTCAGGCTGGGGCCCACCTGACCATTCACATGTGCCTAACAGTCCAACTTCCTCCTGCCTGGGGAGGAGAGGGCTTAGTCTGGTGCATCTAGCAGTAGCTATGGTGTAACTTCTTGTGGCCGTGACAGGAGGATAAGTGCTTGTGTATTTTTCTTCCCACTTTGGGCTCAGCGGTAGAAAGCAAAATGCTGACTGTTCTGTTGCCCCTCAACTTCTATTAAAGCTAGTCCAGTCCTTGAATGAAGAGGAGATATGGCAGACAGGCCCCGTGCTCTGGGAAGTTGCCCTTGTGTGCAGAGCTCTATTCTACTCCCTCCCTAATGCTCACACATGAAGAGTCCTACAGGAGTAGTAGGGCATCCGTGACTGCCTCCAGCCCTGCCACTCCAACTCTTGAGAACTTTCCTTTCTCAAGGTGGAGACAAAGGTGTGCTGGTACATGTCCAGCTGAAGGCCACCTTGACACTGTGCTCTCAGGAAATCTCTGCAGGCTGGCATTCAGGGCTGGGTTTGTGTAACTCCACGTTCCCTGGCCACTGCAGCAGGCTCTGGTTTCTTCACCCCTTCCCTAATCAGAACACGCACAGGATGTATCTCATCTCAATAGTGTGTATTGCAGCTTCATGGCTTGCTCAACAAGGCCTGTCCTGTGCAAAAGCAAATATTACATGCACGGCTTTCCGACTTTCAACATTAAGCTGGAGGCAGCACTGGCAGCTGATGAAGAATGACCCCAGTTGCTACTGCAATGACACTCACTGAGAAGCACCTACTTTCACACTGCCATGGGAGTTTACAAGGGCAACACCCAAGCGCAGGAAATGCACAAAGCACTGACCTCTGAAGCAGTCATGTAGGTGTAGCTGCAAGAGAGTGAGATTTACATAAGTAACCCCCGTGAAGTCAGTAAATCTGGAATCACAGAGTGCCTTCTGCTGAAAGACCATCAGGTTCAGAGCTGGAGAATTCAGAGGTCTCAGAGAACCCATATATGCTCTTGAGATCATGAGATGTTCAGCAGAGGTAGAAAGGAGCAGGGGTATATAGTCTCAAAATACCACACAGTCCCCTCAAAGTAGGTGGAGTGATCCTGACTACACCATCTCTCATGTTCACTGGACAGATTGAAGCAAAATCTAGTGCTGAATTCTGAGAGACAGCAGTCCTGCAGCCTATCTGAGGCTTCTCTTTCTAACAGCAGTGACAGCAAGTGCCAAGTATTAAGTGTCAGCTTTTGCATTTGTTATGCAATGATGTCAAACTCAGGTACGGCACCACGTGAGACATTACATTTAACCCCAGGCTCCAGCCCTACTCCTTAACTTCAGCCAGGGATGACCCAGAGTTCAAGATACATAAAATTTATGGTGTGTCATGAATATGATTTATCTGTTTCGTAGCATTTGAGAACTCTAATGAAATCTCACTTAAATCAGTGGGAATCTCGCCACTAACTTCAACAGAGCCATGAGAGGGAATAATGCAGCAATCTCTGCCTGGAATGGATTACGTGCATGTGCTTCAATTATAAGATGTATCTGATACATCACACAGATATCGGTACAAAGCTTTGTGAAACAAAACAATGGGACGAGATAAGACAAGCAGGTAAAACGCTTGCATTGTTTCGGATGCCTCCTGTGCTCCTGATCCCATTGCGTGCAGTAGTGTAATTCATTCTTAGAAATGAAACTGCAACATACGCAAGTAACAGTGAAATTGTTATTATGAATTACAAAAAGTAGAGCGGTACAGCTATAGTATGAAGAGCGGTAAACACGTTTGTAAGAGAGTAGCACAGCAAAGCAACCCCGGATACCGGAGGGCGCTGTGGATTCGGGGTTGCTTCGGTGCTGACAGAAGCTGCAGTCCCGACACGCTCCTGTGCACCCCCTCACGCCTCGTCTCCAGCGCTCCGGCCCCTCGGCTGGGGCGGGGCAGCCGCTCTCCCCCGCCGGCCCAAGGGCCGGGCGCAGGGGCCCGACAGGGCACCACCGCCGGTACCTGAAATCACCGCGGAGGTTCCCAGCGTCAGGCCAGCCCCAGCGCGACCCCACGGGGCTCTCTCACGGAGCCGGGTGAGCGGCGGGGCGGCCCAGCGCGGGGCTGAGGCGGGCCTTCCCCGAG
>NW_020799101.1:25428371-25436056 GCF_003259725.1 Athene cunicularia | reverse complement strand
GGCCTGGCCCGGGGGCAGCGTCCCGTGCCGTGCCCCGTCCCAGAGAAGGGACGAAGCCCGTGGCTGGGCTCTGTGCGGGGCTCCTTGCCTGTCGGCGCCTGTGGCGGGCTGGCAAGGCTGCGTGGGCCCTGTTAGCCCTCCCCCCGCGCACTCGTCCCCTTTGCGGGCGTGCGGTGTAGGAACGGGAGTTTCCCCAGCTCCCTGCGGTGCTGGGCGCTGAATCCCAGGCGGGTTCGCATATGAGAGCCTGTGGCTCTCGCTGTCCCTAACCAGCGTTCCCTAGCGTCACCTCTCCGACCTGCAGATGTGATCAGCTCTTAGCTGGAAGAATTAATTGACCTGTGGCAGTGGAAAATCAAAGGTGATACAATTTGACTTAACGTAAAAGTTTCATAATAACCGTTAGCTTTTATCTCATGGAATTAGGTGGAAGAAAACAGTTACTGGTTTTTTACTTCACTTGCAGTACGGGAGTTACCCTATGAAACCTGACATCAGTGTAGCAGATAGCACCTGTGTCCTTGAACACTTGTTCTGCCAGTTCTCTTGTCATTTATTTTGTTGTTACTTTGCCAATAAATCTGACTCTTCTGCTTTGGGTCGAAATAGAACAGGAAGCCTGCCAAGAAAGTTGTCAGAGCCAGTGGACAGTCAAAAATAAATGGATTGTTCAGAGGAGATAAGATTCTAGAAAAAAATTAAATTAGTATTTTGTTCTGTGCTCACTGTAGAGGAACTTAAGAGATTCCTGTCCTTATACTCGATTTTGTGAAAGATTTATCACAGGGTATGTCTCAAGCTGAAGCATCTGTAAAAAAGGTTATGAAACAAATAGCTAAAATAAAAAGCACTGAACAGTTGGACTTCATGATATTCATGCAAGAGTTCTAAGAGAAGTCAAGATTAAATAGCTGAGCTGCTTACTAATGGTTTTGTGTAACATCACATTTAGAAGCACTTTGATAACAGAGAATGGGAAGATAGTGAATATGCCAATTTAAAAAAAGGTGGCTAGAAAAGTTCTGGAGAGCTGCTGGGTGATGAGCCTGTTACCTGTACCAGGCAAGTTAATGAAGACTCTTTAAAAAGGTGAACTAGTGGGGAGGGGGAGAAAATGGTATGCCAGGAGAGCTGGCAGAGCTTTTCTAAAGAGAAGTCCTGGTCTCACACATTGTTGGAGTCCTTTGAGCAGTTGGCAAGGCATGTAGACAAGAGAGATTTAGCTGATGTAATCTACTTGGGTTTCTAAACAAAAAACCCCTTGGGTTTCCACAAAAATCTGTCAGCAAAAGCTTCTGAAGAAACTATGGAATAAGAGTTTTCACATGGGTGGATGACACTGGCTTAAAGACAGGTTGCTGTAAGCCAGAGCAAAAATGTTTTCTCAGTGGAAGGAGTCAGTATGTGAAGTTCCACAAGGATTAGAATTGGAGCCTGTGGTCTGAGAAGAACTTTAGTAAAAGTAACAATACAAAATGAGTGGGTGATGCAATTTGATGTACATAAATGTGAAGTGCTTTGAATGGGAGATAAACAATCCTAACTTCAAATATACAGGAACAGCCTAGAAGCTGATTTATCACTTGGGAACAAGATCTTGACATAATAATAGTCCTGTGAAAATCTCAGTTTGAGACTTGGTAAATGAGTGAATCAAATGCTAGGAGGTAAGAAAGAAGAGCTAGAGAACAAAGCAGAGAACATCATTATGTCACGGGGTAAATCTGTGATGTGCCAGTGCTTTAAATGCTCTGTACAGTTCTGATCCGATCTTCAGAAGGACCTAGAGCACTGTAAGAGGTACAGAGAAGTAAATAGGTGTTCTGAGGTGTGGAACAGCTTCTGGGTGAGAAACATAAATTAACAAGGACTCTTCAGCCTTACAGATACAAGTGAGGGGAGATTCCTTTCAACATAAGAATAATGTGCATTGGAGAAAATGTGGGATAAAACGAAACTTGACGAGGTCACGTTCCATGTTGTGGTTACTTGTGGAAAATCTTGTTGCATGATTTTTATGGATACTATGAGAGGGTTTTTTCTGAGCTGAAAAAAAGTCCATAAAATGAACAGAACTAAAAAACTAATGAGGATTATTAAATTTAAAAATATCTGCTCTGGCTATGGAAGTCCTGATTTTTGTAAATTTCTGGGGCCTTGGGGAATACAGCAGGAAGGCAGCACTAGACCCTGATGGTTGTCTTTACAACTTTGGGGGGGTTGCTGTCAGGTAGTGTCAGAAGCCTGTGGCTGATAGCAGAGAGGGGGAAAAGGTGTGCTTTATCTGATCAACTGTATCTCTTCCTATGTGGGTTTGTAAATATTTAGCTGAACTTTTGCTCTTAATATGTGCTTCCTTATTGTAATGGTATTTGAAAATTGTTCAGATGTGATTTCTTATGTCCGTGCTCCTCACCCGCTCAGATCTTTTGCTGATAAGGCTGTTCTGTGATGCTGCTTCCGGCAGGTTTTCCAGGCAGGATAGATAGGCTGATGACCCAGTGAGGTTCTGAAGTGAAACTAACAACACTCATTCTTCTCATTTGGAAACAGCGGATGTCCACAAAGGACCTGGATATTATATCAACAGGATATCATGGGAAAACAAAAGAAGGTCATAACTAGCATGTGGACAAAGTATCTTTATTATTTCCAATTATGGAGCTCTTGGTCTGGTTGCGTGTGTGTGTGTGTATCCCCTCATCTTTAGTCTGCAGAACAACAGATTTTCAGCTCCTCTTCACTGATTATATTTGAGCTCTGTTTTTATACAAATGTTGTGTAACTTGATCCCGTGGGCTAAAGACAACCAGCTGCAACATTAAAGGAGTCATTTTAATTCTGATTGTATTGCATCTTCCCTTTGGTAAGGATTTAGCTCTTTTTAAATAGCCCATCTTGAATCTTCTCATGCTAGGGTATAAGGGAAGTGAAACCAACCAATAATACAGTATTTATCTGGTTTTATTTGCAAAACTAAATATTTGTTTTGAATAAGTAACAGTATTTCAAAGGCCATAAAATACAGTGTCAGTTTTAAAGCATATATTCTGAAATGTACAGGATTCAGGTATTACCAGTCTATTGGGGGTTTTAAGTAAAACATTATTTTGACACTGCTCTGAAGTGTAGTGGGTGCTTCAACATGAGAATGATGCAATTCCTGCTATGAAGCATTTGAACTCTAATTGTAGGAGAAATTACAGTTGCCAGTAGCATACGGTAGAAAGAAGGATAAGCTCTGTTACAGCATTTAAGCATGAGGTATGGCAATTGAATTAAAATAGTAATGTAACCTAATGATGATGTGTCACTAACCTCGAGGACACCAAGGAAGATAAACCAAAGTAATTTGCTGTCATTACATAAGAGTTGAGTGCAAAGCCAAGAATGGGGTTTCGGCACAGATAAGGATTTCACTTTGAGACTTTCAAAGAATTCAGCTCTTCACAGCTTTAACTATTCACCGGAGTCTCAGATCCTCACATCATCTTTTTTTTTTTTTTCTTTTTTTTTTTTTTCCCCTGCTGTTTGTCAGCAAGTTCCAGGTGCCACAAGCCTGGGTTCCTTGGCTATGCTGGTAAATCAAAGGGGGTAGGTAGCAAGCTTGGGCATTGGATTGTTGATTTTCCATCCTACTCTACTACACAGTAGTAACTCTGGTCCTTGAAACAGTCTTGGTCTGTGTCAGCTGGCAATCTCCAAGACAGTGCTTGGCCATAGTTCAGAGGGTAGCATGTGTCTGATGAGCAGTGGGCAAGACTACATAAACCAAGCTCCCTCAGCTCTACTGGGTCATCCAGCAATATCCCAGCAGGTTTCATACGATCAAACACAGCTCTGTGCTTTAACATATGACAAGTCCTTTAGCTTCATGCTGTAAATAGCCCCTCTGGGCTACAGCACAGCCCTTATTTCTTCAATTCAGTGTGTTTGAAATAACAGCCCTCAAATAATACTTATGCCTTAGGACTACAGGGACACCACATATAGTTTGGGGGTGACCGCGGGCCAAGTGCAGTGTCATGTGGATGTGATGAGTGTACCACCTGGCCCTTCCACCACAGAGCAGTTCTTGGCCCTGCTTCATTTGCTATTGTAGATGCTACCTGTGTCACCACTCTATAAATGAGCTTTGGCAGCTTAGAGGATTTACCTCACTGTAAGGGTTGTGTAGGGTGTTCAGTGCTCCAAAAGGAATCCTGATGACTACAGTGTTTGGTAAACTACCCCCAAATCATCTTAAATATTGGGTGAGATTTAAGGGAAACATGAACTAATGTTTTTCACTGAAAGGTAGATACATAACTGTAACTGGAGACAAATACAGTGAAATACCACACAAGAGTAACAAACATGTTACTCTACCTGGTTGTTTATCTTCAAGATCTTTGTTTCAGTCTGCAAGCTGAACTGAGGGGCATATCAAGTTGATGGGATGGTTTCCACGGCTTTTAGAACTGCAGAATGATACTCAGACAAACTACCTCCCCCAGAAGGCATGTTCCAAATTAGGAACATATATTTCTGAAAAGTTTTATGTATGCTCTACATACCTCTATGTTCCTAGGGACCCTACTGACAGCTTTACTAGGTATGGCTTCTGGCTCTTAGTTCAAGAACATTTAGTCGAGACCTGGACTTGTAATCACTTCCCTAATGAAACTCCTTTTGTTGTGGCTTTAGTCCTTGTTACAGAAAGATACTACAGGAGTGCAAGACTCTTGTTACACCAGAGCAGGATTAACATGGCTTCTTTATAAACATGTCATAATGATGTAAACATAAGTCATTTTTGCTGAGGACTTTAGCACTTCAGAATTGAAAAGTTTTGGGTTTTATTTTTCATAACTTTTAGAACCTATAATTTGAGAAATATTTTACTGTGCAAGTATTTTCATGCCAAAAATAAATGCAAGTTATTTGCTGATGCCTTATAGAGAGTATTAATAAGACAGTTCTGTAATCTGTGATACTTGTGTGTTTGTGATCAAAGTGCCAACCACTTCCATTTGTTGGATATGTGGAAGTGAGTATAACTCCATACAGTCAAACCCCAGCAAAATCTCATTTTCCCAAACCCCTTTATGACCACAGTCTGCGATGTTTTTCCTCTCCATGCCACATTCTCACTTACTGTTGTAGCATCAGGCATTGGCTGCTGCTAAAAGGCTTGAACTGTGTTGTGCATGTGAGAATGATCATCATAGCTAATTTAAGGCACGTGTAGTTGTACAGGGAATGACCTCACAGCTTCCAATCTTGTCATAAATATAGTTTAATTACTGGATACTGCATGACAGATTGTGCCCTGCAGGTGATCAGGCACAGAATGTGGTGAAGACCAGCTCTGACTCTTAACCAAAGGTTTGTATTTCCTTTTAAGATACATTATGCACTGAAATAATCATCTGTGTTTATGAGGACAAAGTATTTATTCTATAATGATTTCCATCTGAGGATCTTGGAGCTCCTTATGGGCACTAATGATAGAAGTGTTATGTTCAATTCTGCAGCTTACCATGAGCCATTCAGAGTACCATCAGAGTACTCTTCCATGAACCTCAAATGTGACTAATACACAAATTTGTGGTTTGTTCCCCTCTCCTCTCCCCAGCATAATTTGTGTTGCAGTGTGTATACTTTGCAGGTGAAAGCAGCACAGCTTACAGTCTGGACAGACAGGTACCAAAAGGGTCCTTACTCCCTGGGGAGCTCTTTCTCCAAATTTGGACAAGTCCTTGGAAAATGGGGTCTCTTACAGAAGGAAGTATTACATTACTGCAGTCTTCTTGTGCCAGAGGGTCAGAGTTGTTGCCTACAGTCTATCTTGGTGTTTCATGAGACCTCTTTTAAAGATGCGCTGGTGCCAGGCCACTGAGTGCCTTGAAGGTGACAACTTTGTCTTTTTGCTGACTCAATTAGTTGTCCCCCAGAACTGTATAAAGCAGGTGAAAAGTGTGATTCCATCTTAATAGCAGGTAAATTGAAGTGCTGAAACTACGGTTTCAGGATATCTTAAATCCATCTACATGTGTGGTCCTGTTAGGTTCTCTGCATCTGACTTTCCTTCCTGGCTTCTACGCAGTTACTTGTCTGACCTCTCAATGAAGTGGTTCAGGAAGTTACACTGGCACAGCAAATATATTTATGTGGGAGGGTTAAGTTCCAGCTGGTCTGAGTCCCTGACCAAAGTTACTGCAGGATCAGGCAAATGCTAATACCAGAACAATGGAAGAAGCAGACCCTGTAGCTGACAGAGCTGTATAAACTCCTGTGGAACAGCATATTGAGGGCACAAGTGATTTGCCTAAATTCAGTTTGTAGTGCTGACTCTTCAGAGTGTGTGCCAAAATCCTAGTGTTTTACCATGAAGGTGGTCAAACACTGGAGCAGGTTGCCCAGAGAGATTGTGGAACATCCAGCCTTGGAGGTCATCAGAACCTGACTGGCTGAGGCCCTAATCAGCCTGCTGTAACTGGCCCTGCTTTGAGCAGGGTTGGGTTTGGTGGCCTCTAGAGACCCCTTCCAAACCTACATGATGTGTTGGGTCTATGATTGGTGGGATCAGCTGGGTCAGGGAGAGTAGAGGAGTAATGTGTTGGTGGTGTGTGCGAAAGCAGCCAAGTGGTAATGTGGTTTGCGGCAAGGAACTACTCCAGATGTATGAAGCGTCTCTATGTATATGTATGAGCATCTCTAAGATCTGGATGACATGCTCTGACAGATCTAACTAGCAGTTTAAAATATATTTGCTGTCAGTAGTGGGTTGCTAGCTCTTGCAGGTGACAGAAAGGAGCCTGTGCAAACCCTCCCCTGTCCACAGTGCTGTTAGCTAACCAAGCGACTGAGGAAAGGGGCTTGTGCAGAGCTCCCTGATACACAGCGACAAAGGCTGATGTTCTCATTCCTTTCTGCCTCCCCTGGAATGGGTGTGTTAACCCAGACTGGGAGATCAGGGTGGAGAGACTGGCATGGGAATGCCTGAAACCACCCCAGCCAGTTGCATCAACACCTGAGGCAGTGCTTTTAGGCTCAGCCATCTCTAAACCCAGGTCTTTGGGGTCCTGAGACGTCGGTTCACTGGGATTTTTTTCCTCCATGTTTTATTTCCCATACTTGTCATCTGTGGGTAAAGTGCTGTAGTTGAAACCAATAATGCTACAGTTTTTACTGGATCTCATAGAAGCATGCAAATGTCTTTGTGGTCTCGGTGTTGTGTGATGGATGTGAGCCCAATCCTGGGCTGTAAGAAAATGGCACAGGGCTGTCTGTGTCTCATGTGTTTTGGCAGTCCCCTCCAGGTCCCCTGTCAGTGGAAGAGTCTTGGTGCTACTCGGGATTTCATCATCCCAGTGCCTGGAGTCATGTGGTTATGTAAGAATTTAAATTTCGGGTTTTGTTAAGCATGTATTTAGATCTCAAGATCAAGGAGGAGAGTTGGGCAATCTGAACCCTGTAGCCCCAGACGCTTGAAGCAACAAGCAACGTTCAATGCATACAGCCGCCACACCGAGGCCATCTCGGGAGTAACTGGGGGTCTGGCTCGTGGGCTGGCACCCATGGGTGCAGCGGACCCCTCCGCCTGACTCCCCGGTTGAAGAGAACGCCCCCTGCCTCTCCGTGCCTCGGCCGGGTCCCCCCGCAAGTCCCCTCCTGCCACCCGCGGCTCCCCCGCGGCTGCC